>NW_003852541.1:3346832-3355957 GCF_000181295.1 Otolemur garnettii | reverse complement strand
CCTTAGCCACTTGAGCCACAGGCGCCGAGCCGTCCAGGCCCATTTTTAAACTACAGCTCATGGTAAGTCTTAGCCCTGCCACTTGTCAGTACTGCTATTCTAGCCTAGGGACATGTTTCTGAGCAGTATTTTGCTTATCTGTAAACATGTCATCATCACCATTGCCTTAACCACATATTCCCACCTAGCTGTGGGAGAAAATTGAGAGCACACAGTGTCAGCAATGAGGCATGATTCTTATGCTCACAACGACCCTCCAGTACCTTCAGTGCCTTGTTCACTTCTTTTATGTCTTCCATCTTCAGCTTGGACCTGGGGGAAGAAAAAATTTATAGCAGCAGGAGACTTTAAAACTCTTAACAGGTAGTTCTTTTGACCACTTGGCTTTGTGAGGATAGGAAAACCATAGTATGAGTTACTCTAAAATGTTCCTGCCTTTTTACATCCCAGAGTCAACTCAACACATGGGCTCACATGTCTGCTGAGGTCTGAGGCTGAGCCTGGAGACTATATCTGATGAAGAAAAGACTGTTTAACCTGCAAGAGTTTAAAAAGATTTTCAGCCTGGGCAGTGCCTGTGGCTCAGTCCCATATACTGAGGGTAGCGGGTTCAAACCTGACCCTGGCCAAACTGCAACAAAAAATAGCCAGGTGTTGTGGTGGGCGCCTGTGGTCCCAGCTACTCAGGAGGCTGAGGCAGGAGAATCGCCTAAGCCCAGGAGTTGGTGGTTGGTGTGAACTGTGTGATGCCACGGCACTCTACTGAGGGCAATGAAGTGAGAATCTGTCTCTAAAAAAAAAAAAAAAGATTTTCAGCCTTTTTTTGTTGTGACAATGGAGGCCTGTTTGCTGTCTATGGTAAATGTACCTTATTACTCTGTAGACTAAGGTGACCAGATTTTAACATTGGTAAAGCAGGACATCATTGACCGGTGGTGGGGGGGCTGACAACAATGCAAACTTTGGTAAGCAGTTCTCGATAATCACTTCTCAACAATTATTTGTAATTATTACAGTTTAACATTATAAAATTAACAAAAATAATATAAAACTCATATCCTGGCGAAATAGCCACATGGCAGCCGAAAACTGTATATTCCCTTACTGTTCTCCCGCCCATTTGTGCATTCTTTCCAAAAATGGGGACTTTTTTACAACACTGTGGGACGCGGGACAAATTGTTATAAATCGGGACTGTCCTGCCAAAAGCACCCTACTGTAGACCTTACTCTGTAAACCTATCTTTCTCTCCATAAACTTTCTTTAACATTTCTCTTAAAAAAATTAAAATAAAAGGTTTTCAAGTGGTTGCATCCATTTAAAAATTGAGAATGAGCTTGAAGTCCAGATTCTTGGGTTCTCTGAGCTACCACTCCTACATGGCTCCCCCCAGCAGGAATTTAGATCTGCAGCCTGCTTTCTGGCCTGTGCCCCTGCTGCCCACTCAGCCTGTCTTTGCTTCGTACTCACTAGTGTACTAACAATTCCTTAGTTGTCCACATGAAGCAGGACTGAACATGGTCTAAATCAGCAAAACTAAGTCAAATAAAATGAAATACTATGTGTTTGTAATTTGGGGGAACAGTTTGAATCTTTCTTAAAAGCTGAAATTAGTCTGTCATCAGATTAGATTAAACTAAGTGTCAAAATGGCATGTCTCTGGGAGATACAGGATAAACTTCCAAGGGAGGAATTAAAAAACTGAGCATAAGGGTGCTGAGGAAAAACCCTGTGGTTCTTAGTAAGGAGTACAGGCAACTCTTTCCCTCTCTGCCTAGCTGCAGCAATAGGCACGCAGATTGCCAGATGGACGGATCTTAGGAAACCAGGTCAAGATGGCAGCCTGAACTTCTAGAACTTCTCTGGGAAATACAAGTTGAGAAGAATTCTGATGTTCTCAAGATAAAAAAACTAGAAAACTCGGCTCGGCGCTTGTAGCACAGTGGTTATGGCGCCAGCCACATAAACCCAGCCCGGGCCAGCTACACAACTGCAAGAAAAAAATAGCTGGGCATTGTGGTGGGCGCCTGTAGTCCCAGCTACTTGGGAGGCTGGGGCAAAAGAATCACTTAAGCCGGCTCGGCGCCTATAGCTCAGCCGGCTAAGGCGCCAGCCACGTACACCTAAGGTGGCGGGTTTGAATCCCCAGCCCGGACCCGCCGAACAACAATGACAGCTGCAACCAAAAGAAAAAAAATGGCCGGGTGTTGTGGCGGGCGCCTGTGGTCCCAGCTGCTTGAGAGGCGGAGGCAGGAGACTCGCTTGGGCCCAGGAGTTGGAGGCTGCTGTGAGCTGTAATGCCATGGCACTCTGCCCAGGGAGACAGCTTGAGGCTCTGTCTCAAAAAAAAAAAAAAAAAAAAGAATCACTTAAGCCCAAGAGTTTGAGGTTGCTGTGAGCTGGAATGCCATTGCACTCTACCAAGGGTGACATAGACTCTTGTCTTAAAAAAGAAACAAAATAAACTGGAAAACTGTTTCTGTAGCTAATGTCTGAGAATAAGGCATTTTCATTCTGTCATCACAGTGAACGAGCAAGAAGGGAAGAAAGCACAAAGGCAGCTCCTCAGCTAGTCCTGTCTGGAAGCACATGCCTGACATTGCAACACCCCCACTCAGTGTGGGACATGGTGGCTGGTAGCTCAAGCTGGGATTCTGAAGCCAGACCAGGCAGTAGCACTGGTACCTCTTAAAGATCAGAGACTATCTACATGTCTGACTGAGGTCTGCTTTCCAGGAGGAGGGTGACCTCTTGATTCTGCCTTGCTGTCTGTCCAGTGTGAGGAGGACAGGCAGGAGAAAAATGGTGAACACTATTGCTGTAAATCCAAGAAGCCAGTGCCATACTGGCCTGTGCCTCTACATGTAGTCCTGGGGAGTGCTCCTGGGAGGCCTCTGATCTGGCCTGTGCCAGTGGCAGACACCGGGCATTGGCCTGCTCAAGGAACCCCCCTCAGAATGGTGCAGGGCTGGAGGAGAGCAGCCCAGGGCCCTCAGCCAGCCCAGAGAGTGGAAGGCAGGGCTCAAGACAGGAGGGGAGCATTAGGCCCAAGAAGGATCTGGGAGGTGAGAGAGGATGATGAGTGGGCAGCACCTCAAGTGTGAATGAGAGGTCATGCTCCCACTAGAGGTATGAGATGGTCCTTACTTTTCTTAATAATATTAGCCCTTCCAGCATTCCAGACAGAAAAAATCATCAGGTCGCCCACATCAACACCCTACTTTAGTGTGTTTCTACTTCATTCCCCCTTTGGTCTGCACTAGCGGACCCCTCTGGTCACACAGTGCTGGGTCTCAGCCCCACATCCCTGTGTCAGGCACTGGTCCAAGACTCAGGCACAGCCAGCCATCTTCAAGGTGCTGTAGGAGTTAGACAGATGGCCCTCCTAGGCACTATTTTCCTGTGGGGGCCAGATCCACCTGCCAGGTGGAAACTGACAGGACAGCAGAGGAGGAGGCAGAGGCTGATTCCTAATGGTTTCTTTTGCTTAAGCCAGTCTGAACTGGATTTCTGTCACTTGTAACCAAGAGTCCTGACTCAAGGAGAAAAGGCAACTTACCTGCTATGTTTGAAATAGAACATCACACAAGTGGATAAGTTCTACAGTCTGCAGTGTGACCTACTTCTAGGGCCAGGTGTGCAGAGCAACCTGTCCAGACTGGAAACCTGGGGAGGGGATTGTCCCATCATAGAAGAATAGAACTTACCAGGTTCTGCACTCCAGCCATCCTCTGGGGGACACAGGTGTCCTGTCCCAGAAATGAGGTTGCTGTGCTGTAGTAGGGCTGGGAAAGCACTTCTTCTATGGCAGGCCTCAATTCTCAAACCATTCCTTCCCCCTCTGGCCTGCTGTAGGCTGACCAAGCAACCCCTAATCACCCATTCCCAGGAGCTGCATAGTTAGTAGACGCAAGTGCTCTGCTCTCTAGGAATGAATATGCTCAGTGAACTAACTGGTAGCTGACCAATTTCTGCCATTTGGCTGGCAGAAATCAGTGGTGGGGTCTGGTGGGTTCTGTTGAGGCCGACTTTCTTCTTTTGAAACGGAGTCTCACTTTGTTGCCCTCAGTAGAATACCATGGTGTCACAGTTCACAGCAACCTCAAACTCTTGGGCTTAAGTGATTCTCTTGCCTCAGCCTCCCAAGTAGCTGGGACTTTAGGCACCTGCCACAATGCCCAGCTATTTTTAGAGACAGGGTCTCGCTCTAGCTTAGGCAATCCGCCCACCTTGGCCTTCCAGATTCCTGGGATTACAGGCATGAGCCACGTAACCCGGCCTGAGGCTGACTTTCTGAGAGGCTGCCCTTCAGCAGAAGGCAGGCCTCCAAAATGGCCTGCCCTCCTGCTACCAAAAGGAGACAGATTGGGGGCCCTAGCGATGAGGCGTGCACACTAGGCATGACCTTTATGGGGAACAAGCTGAGCTGAGCTGTGCGCAGGCTGTGAAGGTGGCAAATTAGGGAAGCCTGGTACTTACTGGCTGAGGTGCAGTCCCATTTCCTGGAGGGCTTGTTCCTGCTCGTCACAAACCTTCCGTAACTCTGCCTTCTCCTCCTGGTGCTCCCGCAGCTCCTAAAATGAGCAAAGCTGACACCTGACACAGAAGTGTTAAGTTGTCCCCCTCTCCTATTTTTTAAGGTTTAGTAACCAGAGCAACCAGCAGATCTGAAAGTTTTTCAAGAGTACAAGGCAGTTCTGTTGTATTTACACCATTTTATGCAGGGTTCTCTCAGGCATTTATTTATTTTTTATTTTTTTGCCCAGGGCCGGGTTTGAACCCACCACCTTCGGTATATGGGGCCAGGGCCCTACTCCTTTGAGCCACAGGTGCCACCCTTCTTTTAGGCATTTCTTGTCATTTGCTTATTTTTTAAGAGTTGGCAGCTGGAAGGCAAACACTGCAAGAGTGGCTCTGTATCTGGGGACAGAGGACAGCTACATTCATCAGCCACATTAAAGATAGTTACCCTCACAGGGCAAATAAGGCTTTGACTATTTGAGCTATTAAAAGGTAGATTTTTAAAAATACAGATGGCTATCTCAAAATCTAGAGATGAACTTTACAGCAAAGGCTAATTTGAAAGGTGGGGTCTTTTTGTTTTTTTTTTTTTTGGAGACAGAGTCTTGTTTTGTTGCCCTAGGTAGAGTGCCATGGTGTCATAGCTCACAGTAACCTGGGCTCATAACTCTTGGGCTTAAGCAATTCTCTTGCCACAGCTTCCCAAGTAGGTAGGACTACAGGCACCCGCCACAACACCTGGCTATATTTTGGTTGTAGTTGTTGTTGTTTGGCAGGCCCAGTCTGGGTTTAAACCCACCAGCCCTGGTGCATGTGGCTGGCACCCTAGCTGCTGAACTACAGGTGCTAAGCCTGAAAAGTGGCTTTTTTGTGCAACACTGAAAATTTTTTGGGAAAAGGGCTGGTCAGGGATGAGGAAGGCCAAGACCTGAGACCTCATACATGGCCCCAAAGTGGCAAGACCCTGTGCAGCTTTCTAGACTGAGTGAGGGGCTGAGCATGTGAGAAGCTCATGAGCAGACAGCAACGTTGACCACGGTGTCCTTCAAACAGGCCAGCAAGGTTGGGACAGAGATCCAGGAAATGTCTTGGGGGTTTCTGGGCTGAAAGGGAGCAATAGGGGTGTTTAGGCCAGAGGAGTGGGCAGCTTCCCATGCCATCCACTGCACCTTCTGATCAGAGTCTGTTCATACCTGGGCACATAAGACACACCACATGCCTCATTAGTGATGTCAGACTCAGACACGCGGTTTTGCTTCTTTTGTTGTGCCGTGTGTGTGTGTGTGTGTGTATAGTTCAAATCTTAAGACATATCTGGTCAGAACGTGTCCTCTGCTCTCTGTTTCTGCTCTTCCTCTCTCAAGCTCAGCCTGGCTCTTGAGGAGCCTCTTCCTTCCCTAACAACTGCAGGTACTATCCACAGAAATCAAAAGAGCCTGTCTTCAGAGGGTCTTTGAGCCCAAAAGTTTGAGGATGCAGTGAGTTAAGACCAATCCTACCACTGCACTCTAGCCCAGGTGGCAGAGTGAGACTGTCTCTTAAGAAAAAAATGCTTGAGAGAACCCTCCTCTGGCCTTAGGCTGATCAGCAGTGTTGGGAGCCTGGGGAAAGGGTACATAACCTCCCCACCCCCCGGGGAAAACCCACAGAAGTCAAAGGTACCCCCCACACCACACCAGGTTGTAGGGAGCTCTTGTTAGGATTCTCAGAACCCTCTGCTTTCTGGGAAGACAGCTCATGATTTGGCATTAGAAGACAGGTTTTAGGATCCCTCTGAGTTTCTGGGGAGGCCTATCTCTATGATGCTACTCTTGCACACCACCTCTCTCACCCTCTGAGCCCACAGCATGTAGGCTGTGCCTTCAAATGAGATGGGGCCTTCAGAGGATGGAGGAGAGGTC
Organism: Otolemur garnettii; assembly: GCF_000181295.1. Taxonomy (NCBI): domain Eukaryota; kingdom Metazoa; phylum Chordata; class Mammalia; order Primates; family Galagidae; genus Otolemur; species Otolemur garnettii. Next base: position 3,349,535 of record NW_003852541.1, on the reverse strand, counting down.
AAGGATAAGCAGAGGGCTTAGGTTCCGGCTCTTCTCAAGGATGACCTAGCCTTGGAAAGAACATGGCCTATCCCCCTAGGATGAGGGGGACTGGCATTTTTGGTCTAAAATATTTATTACTTACTCCTGGTTTCTTCTCTTGCAAGCCTACCTTCCTGTTCCACACAGTAGGCAGTGATCATGTGAAAACAAAAAGATCCTGTCCTAACAGCTTCCTATGGTGCTTAGAATAAAATCCACACTTCTTCCCTAGGTTACAGGGTCCATAGAGGGATTTCTACCCTCACATCTTTCTCTCTCATCACACCACCTGGCATCTGCCTCAGAGGTGTTGTGCTAGGGCTGCTGCAAGGCTGTCTCTGGCCTCCCCCACACTGTGAGGACATTTTCCTGCTTTAGTCTCTACAGAGCATTTACCACTGTAGAGACAGTGTTTATCTGGTTGGCGTAGTAGTTCAAAGTCTGTCTTTGCCTTCTTCTCCTAGAACAGAAACTCCCTGGGGGTGGGAACAGTATCCCAGGCCCTGGGGCAGGCTTGGTGCTCACACAAAGGACTCAGGGAGTGAGTGGGGCCCACTTGGGGGTATCAGCAGGGGATTCTGGTCTACCTTACCTTTTTTAATCCTTCTACTTGTTGTAGCTCTGTTCGGAGTAGAGCAGAAGCATCCTTCTCATGCTGCAATTCTCGCTGAAGAGCTTGCCTTTGCTCTTTTTCTGATTTCAACTCTTTCTCTAGACTTGAGCTGTTTTCCCAAAATAAACTTAAGTTAGTTTCAAAGAGATTTTGATGAAAGATGTACAATTCATTACCCAATTCACTAAGCAGGGGATGGGGAACTATCTAAATTGCCCCTTGAGCACCCCAATCTAATAAGGCTTTCCTCTCCCCCAGGTCAGCTGTACCCCCATAAGAAAGAGCAGAAACAGTGGGAGGAAGGTAGGCCTGACACACAGGAGCCAGTGATGGAAACACAGAAGTGGCCACAGGACCACACAAGTAGAATACTGAAATGGAGACTTGAGGACAAAGAAAATTCAAAGTTTAGGGTGCTGCCTGTGGCTGAGTAGGGCGTCGGCCCCATATACCAAGGGTGGTGGGTTCAAACCCAGCCCTGGCCAAACTGCAACCAAAAAATAGCTGGGTGTTGTGGTGGGCACCCAGCTCTCGGGAGGCTGAGGCAAGAGAATTGCCTAAGCCCAGGAGTTGGAGGTTGCTGTGAGCTGTGACATCACAGCACTCTACTGAGGGCAATAAAGTGCCTCTAAAAAAAAAAAAAAAAAAAAAGTTCAAAGTTTATTCTTGTTTTTATAGCCCTCAGCCAGCCGACAGTGGAGGATACTGGAGGGAAGAAGGTCAGGAGTGAGCCCAGCCTAACCAGCTGAGGAGCCCTGGGCATGATGCTCTTAGAACCTGCTTTGTCACATTCGGGCAGTGAATTGGGAGACAAGGTCTCATTCTGTCATCTGGGCTAGAGCGCAGTAGCGCTGTCAGAGCTCACAGCAACCTCAAACTCCTGAGCTCAAGGGATCCGTCCCAGGTGCAGGCCACTGTGCCCAGCTGACAGGTGGCTTTGTTCAACACTGAAAAGCTATTTTTTTGGAAAGAGCTGGTCAAGGATGAGGAAAGTCATGACCTAGGATCTCCCTCATGGCTCGAGAGAGGAAAGACCCTCTGATGAAGGCTAACTAGACACAGTGCAGAGACTTGGGGAGGGAAGCGGACTAGTGGATGGCACAGTAGCCTCTCGGGGTAAACTCTCAAATACTATCTGCCTCCAATTCCTTCAGGAGATGAGAGGAAAACTCCTTCCCGGCCCTCCCGAGCCATGTCCCCTGGCCAAGGCTCTGGCCCTACCATTGCTCATGCAGCTGGGCAAGCTGCAGCTGTAGGGCGCCGACCTTCCCACCCAGCTCCTGCTGCAGCCTGTGGCTCCGCTCCTCGGCCCCATGCCGTGCACGCTCCGCCTGCTGTAACCTGGATAGCAACACCAACAAGCCAGCGAGTGAGCCCCATCTTTGTAAGGAAGGGTCATTTCTCACAATTTATGATTTTTGCATACCTTGGTTGGCTTAAATTTTTTATTAAAAAATTAACACACAGGGAAATCAACTCTTTTGCATGTATAGTCCCATGGGTTTGAGCACATGCAGAGATTTGGATACACCATAATGAGGACACAGAACAGGTCCACCCCCCTCAAATTCTGTAGCGCTGCCCTTCTGTAGTCACTCTCCCTGCACCCCACCCTTAGCAACCACTCATCTGTTCTGTGACACTGTACCTTTGGCTTTTTAAGGATGTCATAGAAATAGAATTACATTTAACCTTTTTTTTTGAGACAGAGCCTTACTTTGTCACCCTTGGTAGAATGTTGTGGCATCACAGCTCACAACAACCTTAAACTCTTGGTCTTATGCGATTCTCTTGTCTCAAGCCTCCTGAGTAGCTGGGACTACAGGTGTCTGCCCCAACACCCAGCTATTTTTTTAGAGACGGGATCTCACTCTTGCTCAGGCTGGTCTGGAACTTGTGAGCTCAGGCAATCCACCCACCTTGGCCTCCCAGAGTGCTGGGATTACAGGCATCAGCCACTGCAGACTGGTTTAGTTTTATCAGAATAATATCTCCAAGAGCAATCTAAGTTTTTGTGTACATCAATGGTTGATTCCTTTATTCTTTTTCTTAAATTTTTTTTTTTTTTT
>NW_003852541.1:3344823-3346672 GCF_000181295.1 Otolemur garnettii | reverse complement strand
GCCCGCCACAACGCCCGGCTGTTTTTGGTTGCAGTTTGGCCGGGGCCGGGTTTGAACCCGTCACCCTCGGTATATGGGGCCGGCACCGTACCCACTGAGCCACAGGTGCCGCCCTATTCTTTTTCTTAAGACAGGCTTGAATGCCATCCTGACATAGCTCACAGCAACCTCAAACTCTTGGACTCAAGCAATCTTCTTGCCTCAGTCTCCTGAGTAACTGGGACTACAGACATCTGCCGCAACACCCGGCTAGTTTTTAAAAATGTTTTAGTGGAGATGGGGGTCTCAGACTCTGGAGGTCAGGCAGTCCACCTGTCTCAGCCTCCCAGAGCACTGGGATTACAGGTGTGAGCCACTGGGGCCCAACCAGTTGACTCCTTCTTATGGTGAGTTGTACTTCATTGTACAGATGCGCCAGTTTGTTTACCCATTCACCCAATGTATTGGTGTTGTTTCTAGTATTGGCAATTATAAACAGAGCTGCTAGAAACATTTCTGTACTGGTTTTTGTGTGGATTGGACAGAAGTTTAATTTTTCTTTCTAATTTAATATGCTAAGAGGATATTTAGCTTTTATTTTTCATTCTTTTTAAATTTAAGATTAATATGAGGGTATAAACCATGAGGTTATATAACTTACACATGGCAGGTAAAAATCATAGTAGTTGTGTTCTATGCCCAGGGAGTATGCCATATCTCATATATCCATGCAATGTACTCACTGGGAGAGAACTCCCTTCTTTCCTCCTTTCTTCTTGAGTTTAATTGAGATTTTCTTTGTGTGGGTCTGTGATTGTTAACCTCCTAACTTCAAACTGGTATTGAATACATGTGATGGTTGTTTTTCCAATCTTGTGATACTTAGGAGAATAATTTTTCTATTTCTTTCTTTCTTTTTTTTTTGAGACAGAGTCTCACTTTGTCACCCTCAGTAGAATACCATGGCGTCATAGCTCACAGCAACCTCAAACTCTTGGGCTCAAACGATTCTCTTGCCTCAGCCTCCCAAGTAGCTGGGACTACAGGTGCCTGCCACAACTCCTGTCTATTTTTAGAGACGGGGTCTTGCTCTTGCTCAGGCTGGTCTTCAACCCATGAGTTCAAGCATTGCACCCACCTTGGCTTCCCAGAGTGCTGGGATTACAGGTGTGAGCCACTGCACCTGGCCTAGGAGAATATTTTCTAAATCCATCCAGGTTGTTACAAAGGATGCAAAATTTCCACCACTTTTTAGGAGTAAGCAGCATTTCATAGTAAATATGTCATACAGTTTATTAATCCATTCATATGTTGACAGGCATTTGGGTTGTTTCTATATATTTGCAATTGTAAAGTGAGTGGTTATGAACATTGTAGTACAAATGTGCTTGTGGTAAAATGTCTTTTTTTCATTTGTGTAAATGCCCTGCCCAGTAGTGGAATTGCAGGCCAAATGGTAGGTCTACTTTTCTGTATGGAATCTCCATACTTCCTTCCACAGAGGCTATACTAGTTCGCAGACCCACCAACAGTTCATGAGTGTTTTCTTCTCTTTGCACCCATACCAGGTACTGTTGCTTTGGGACCTTATGATGTGGGCCATTCTCATTGGGGTGAGATAATATCTCAAAGTAGTTTTTTTTCTTTGAGACAGAGCCTTAAGCTGTTGCCCTGGGTAGAGCGCTGTGATGTCACAGCTCACAGCAACCTCCTACTCTTGGGCTTAAGTGATTCTCTTGCCTCAGCCTCCCAAGTAGCTTGGACTACAGGTGTCTGACAGAATGCACGGCTATTTTTTTTTTTTTTTTTTTTGAGATAGAGCCTCAAGCTGTCCCCTTGGGTAGAGTGCCATGGCATTACAGCTCACAGC
>NW_003852541.1:3343530-3344691 GCF_000181295.1 Otolemur garnettii | reverse complement strand
TAGGTGTACGTGGCTGGCGCCTTAGCCGGTTGAGCTATAGGTGCCGAGCCCCGGCTATTTTTTGGTTGTAGTTGTCATTGTTGTTTGGCAGGCCCAGACTGGATTCAAACCTGCCAGCTCTGGTGTATGTGTCTGGCACCTTAGCTGCTTGAGCTGCAAGCACTGAGCCTCAAGGTAGTTTTGATATGCTTTTCTCTGATAACTAGGGACGATGAGTATTTTTTTCATGTGTTTGGTGGCCATTCTTCCGTCCTTGTGAGAAAAGTTTCTATTGCCTAGTTTTTAATGGGGGTGTTTGCTCTTTTCTTACTGAGACACATGAGTTCATTGTAGATTTGGTGGTTGCTGTGCCTTTGTAGATTCTGGTGGCACAGCAACCTCAAACTCTTGGGCTTCAGTGATTCTCTTGCCTCAGCCTCCCAAGTAGCTGAGACTACAGGCACCTACCACAACGCCTAGCTATTTTTTGGTTGTAGTTGTCATTGTTAGTTAGCAGGCCTGGGCCAGGCTCGAACCCACCAGCCCTGGATTATGTGCCCAGCGTCCTACTCACTGAGCTACGGGTGCCGAGCCTGCTAACCTTTTTATTTATTTATTTATTATGTTTTGTTGTTGTTGCAGTTTGGCCAGGGCTACGCCTGAACCTGCCACCCTTGGCATATGGGGCTGGCGCCCAACTTCCTGAGCCACAGGGGCCACTCTAAACTTTGTTTTGAGACAGAGTCTCACTTTGTTGCCCTGGGTAGAGAGACATGGTGGGAACTCAATGTCTTGGGCTCAAGTAATCCTCTTGCCTCAGCCTCCCAAGTAGCTGTGACTATAAGCGCCTGCCACAATGCCTAGCTATTTTAAGAGATAAGCTCTTGCTCTTGCTCAGGCTGGTCTGGAACTGCTGACCTTAAGCAATCCACCTGCTTTGGCCTCGCAGAGTGCTAGGATTATAGGCATGAGTCATTGCGCCCAGCCTTGTATAAAATCTTTTCAACTTTATCAGGTCCCATTTATTTATTTTATTGCTCCTGCAATTCCTAGTGGAGTTTTCTTTTTTTTTTGTATTTTTTGTATTTTTTTTTTTTTTTTTTAAAGGGTAACTATGTACATTAATGCACTTTTGGGTTACAGTGTGAGAGAACTCCCTTCTTTCCTCCTTTCTTCTTGAGT
>NW_003852541.1:3339215-3343510 GCF_000181295.1 Otolemur garnettii | reverse complement strand
ATGTACATTAATGCACTTTTGGGTTACAGTGTGGGGTTTTCACACACAATCCGAAACACTTCCATCAAACTGGTTAACATAGCCTTCCTGTCATTTTCTTAGTTATTATTTTAAAACGTTTACATTCTGCTCTTAGATTCACTTGTACCCTTGTAAGATAAACCTCAGAAGTGATCCCTCCAGGAGTTTTCTTCATAAATTTTTCCCTAGGCTGCTAAGATCAAGAGTTTTTCCCACACTATCTTCTAGGGTTTTTATTGTTTCATGTCTTAGATTTAGATCTTTTATGTATCATGGGTTATTTTTTAAGTGGTGAGTGTGGAAATATGGGTACTTAAGGGAAGGTCCCCAACAGGTGAGAGGTGTGGGTCTCTTACACGTGGCTAACAAGTTCTCCCACTACCATTTTTTTTCTTATTATTATGTATTTATTTATTGGCAGAGTCTCACTCTGTCACCCTCAGTAGAGTGCCGTGGCATCACAGCACACGGCAACCTCCAACTCTTGGGCTAAAGCAATTTTCTTGCTTCAGCCTCCCAGTAGCTGGGACTACAGGCGCCTGCCACAGCACCTGGCTATTTTTGTTGTTGTCATTATTTTAGCTGGCCTGGACCAGGTTCGAACCCACCAGCCTTGATGTATATGGCTGGCACCCTATCCATTGAGCTATGGGAGCTGCCATCCCAGCACCATTTATTAAATAGATTCTTTTCCCCAGTGAACACTTTTGTTTGCTTTGTGAAGATTAGATGGGGATACGAGACTGGTTTCATCTCTGGATTCTCTACTCTGTTCCAGAGATCTATGTCCCTCTTTTTATGCCAATGCCGTGCCGTTTTGATCACTGTAGACTTGGTTGTGTAACCTGAGGTCTGACAGGGTGATGCCTCCTGATTTATTCTTATTTTTTGTACTCAGAACGATGTGACAAATCTTAGAAGGATAAATATAAATAAAAAGATAAATGCCTTAGAGAGTTGGCTCGGCGCAGTAGCTCATGCCTGTAATCCCAGCACTCTGGGAGGCTGAGGCAGATGGATTGCTCAAGCTCACAGGTTTGAGACCAGCCTGACCAACAGTGAGACCCCCACCTCCAAAAATAGCCAGGCGTTGTGGCAGGCACCTATAGTCCAGCTATTTGGGAGGCTGAGGCAAGAGAATCGCTTCAGCCTAAGAGTTTGAGGTTGCTGTGAGCTGGGATGCCATGGCACTCTACTGAGTGGGACAAAGTAACACACTGTCTCAAAAAAAAAAAAAAAAAAAAGAAAGAAAGAAAAGAAAAGAAACTGTTTTCCAAAGTGGATGCACCATTTGGCATTCCCACTAGCAATATCTGAGAGTTCCAACTGCTACAGTTGTCTCACCAGCACTTGGTACTGCTGTTAAGAAAAAATTTAGCTGTTCTAACAGACATACAGTGGAGTCACACGGTGATTTTGCTGTGCATTTCTCTAATGGCTAATGAGGAACATCTTTTCACGAACTTAGTTGTTGTCCATTTGTCCTCTTTGGTGAAGTGCCTGTTCAAGCAAGTCTTTTCTCATTTTTAAAATTAGATTGTTTGGTCAAGTGTGGTGGCTCATGCCTATAATCCTAGCACTCTGGGAAGCCAAGGTGGGAGGATCACTTGAGCTCAGAAATTTGACAAGAGTAAGATCCTATCTCTACTAAAAACAGAAAAGTTAATCAGATGTTGCAGTAGATGTCTGTAGTCTCAGCTATTTGGGAGGCTGAGGCAAAGGAATGCTTGAACCCAAGAGTTGGAGGTTTCTGTGATTTATGACAATGCCAAGGGACTCTACCCAGGGTGACAGAGTGAGACTGTCTAAAAAAAAAAATCCTATAATTAGATTGTTTCCTGCTTTTTGTTTTGAGAGAGAGTCTTGCTTTGTGTTGTCAGCTAGGTTAGAGAGTACTGTTGCCTCAGTCTAGCTAACAGCAACCTCAAACTTCTGGGCATAAGTGATCTTCCTGCCTCAGGCTTCCAAATAGCTAGGACTACAGATACTTGCCACCATGCCTGGCTAATTTTTCTTTTTTTTGAGACAGAGTCTCACTATGTCAACCTTGGGTAGAGTGCCGTGGCATCACAGCTTACAGCAGCCTCAAACTCTTGGGCTTAAGGGATTCTCTTGCCTCAGCTTCCCAAGTAGCTCGGACGACAGGTGCCCACCACAATGCCCAGCTATTTTTTGGCTGTAGTTGTCACTGTTGTTTAGCAGGCCCAGGCTGGGTTTGAACCCACCAGCCCTGGTGTATGTGGCGAGTGCCCTAACCACTGGACTACTGGCAATGGGCCTTAGGCTGGTCTTGAACTCCGGAGCTTAGGCAAGCATCATGCCTTAGTCTCCCAGAGTGCTAGGATTACATGTGTGTACCAGGTCTACTATTGAGTTTTGAGAGTTCTTTATATATTATAGATATAAGTTCTTTGTCAGAATATGATTTGGAAACTTTCTACAAATTTATAACTTGCCTTTTTATGTTCTTAGCTGTCTTTCACAGAACAGAAGTTTTAAATTTTGATGAAGCCCAATTTATCAAGTTTTTCTCTTATGGATCATGCTTTTATATTATATCTAAGATTTCCTTCCCTGAACCAAAGTTATGAAGATTTTTCTAAGTTTTCTTTCTTTCTCTTTTTTATTTTTAGAGACAAGAGTTTTAGTTTGTCGCCCTTGGTAGAGAGTGCCATAGTGTCACAGCTCACAGCAACCTCCATCTCCTGGGTTTAGGTGATTCTCTTACCTCAGCCTCCTGAGTAGCTGGGACTACAGATGCCTGCCACAACGCCCAGATATTTTTTTGTTGCAGTTTAGCCAGGGCTGGGTTCGAACCCGCCACCCTCAGTATATAGGGCCGGCACCCTACCCACTGAGCCACAGGTGCCGCCCTTTATTATTTTTTGAGACAGAGTCTCCAGCCGTTGTTCTGGGTAGAGTACTGTGGTGTCACAGCTCACAGCAACCTCAAGCTCTTGGGCTTAAGTGATTCTCTTGCCTCACTCAGCCTCCCAAGTAGCTGGGACTACAGGTACTCACCACAACGTCCGGCTATTTTTCTGTTGCAGTTGTCATTGTTGCGTAGCTGGCCTGGGTTGGATTTGAACCTACTAGCCTCGGTATATGTGGCCGGCACCCTACCTGCTGAGCTATGGGCGCTGCCTGGTTTTATTTTTTTAGAACCAGGGTCTTGCTCTGTTGCCCAGGTTGGGATGCAGTGGCATCATCATAAGCTCACTGTAACCTCAAACTTCTGAGCTCTAGTGATCCTTGTAACTCAGCCTCCTAACAGGAGTCTGCCACCATGCCCAGCTAATTAAAAACATTTTTTGTAGAAATAGGGTCTTGCTATGTTGCCCAGGCTGGTCTTGAACTCTTGGCCTCACATAATCTTCTCACATTGGCCTCCCAAAGTACTTGAATTACATGCATAAGCCACTGTGTCTGGCCTATGATCCATTTTGAGTTAATTTTTGTATAAGGTATGAGATATAGATTGAGGTTTTTTTTTTTTCATATGGATGTCCAATTATTTCAATATTTCTTTTTTTTTTTTTTTTGGCCAGGGCCAGGCTTGAACCTGCCATCTCCAGTATATAGGGCCAGTGCCCTACTTCCTGAGCCACAGGTGCGGCCCTCAATATCACTTCTTGAAAAGACTTTTCTCTATTGAACTACCTTAACATCTTTGTAAAAAGTCATTGGTAATATTTCTGTAGGTCTATTTTTGGGCTCTATTCTGATCCACTGCTGACCTGATATTTCAATGTGATAGTGACAATGGACTCACTGTAGAGTTCCAATTCCCTGAGAGGGTATTTGATGCAGTAATTAGGCAAGGCTGCTGATTCTAGTTCTTGTTGGGTAAGACTCTGGACTTGAAGGACAGTCACCCTGATTCTTCTGTACTTCTGATAGGACTCTAAGTGAGTCATCAGGCCCAAAGAATGCTCAGCACTTTCTAGGGAATAACTGCTAGGGGAAATGATTACCTTTCTTCCATTTGTCTCATGCTGGACATAACTTGATTGGCTTTTCCTTCCAAAGATGTGATGGCTTCATCCTTCTGCTGTAAGCTGCTCTCTGCACTCTACAAAAGCAAGGGAAACGGTTCACACTCTTCTCATCCCTTACCCCATGCCTGCTGGATTAGAAATGGGGTTTAACTGTTAACCTCCTACTTTTCTAACATTTTCAAGAGTATTTTGTTAACTGCTGCTCTTGCCTAGAGCACTGGAAGACAAACTGGGTCAAAGTTCCCAGCTTTGTCCATGGAGAAAGAAAGGCAAAGA
>NW_003852541.1:3320617-3338546 GCF_000181295.1 Otolemur garnettii | reverse complement strand
CCTGGCTATTTTTTCTTGCAGTTTGTCAGGGACCAGGTTCAAACCTGCCATCCTCAGTACATGGGGCTGGCGCCCTATCCAATGAGCCATAGGTGCCGCCCTAAGCCCAGGCTTTTAACCTTGAGAGACTCAGGATGCCCTTGAGAGTCAGACACCCAGCAATTTCATGCACCACTAAGAGAGGAAAACATGAGTGACAGCAGTATGCCATGTACTGACTATAAGATATATCTCAGTTTCAGAGGTGCCAAAATGATAAACCTTGAGCAAATGTAAAAATTGAAGTGAACTTCCTTAACCTTGTAAAGATTAAAGAGGGAACATCTATCAAGCATTATACTTCCATGGGGAAACATTTTAGATGCACTCCTTTTAAGATTGGAATTATACATTTTCTCACTATTTCTACTGTTTAATGTAATCTTTTTTTTTTCTTTTTTGAGACAGAGTGTCACTATGTCGCCCTCAGTAGAGTGCCGTGGCATCAAAGCTCACAGCAGCCTCAAACTCTTGGGCTTAAGCAATTCTCTTGTCTCCAAGTAGCTGGGACTATGAGTGCCGACACAATGCCCAGCTATTTTTTTGTTGCAGTTGTCATCGTTATTTGTTTAGCAGGCCCAAGGCCGGGTTCAGACCCTGGTGTATGTGGCTGGAGCCCTTAACTACTAAGCTATGGGTGCCAAGCCTGTTTAATGTAATCTTTGAGTACTTTGTCAATGCTATAAGACATGAACAATTATAAAAATTAGGAACAAAGAGATTAAACTTTGTCAATGATATGACTGAACACATTCAAAACCAACAGGATCAACAGGCAAGCTATTAGAATGAGGCACTAAGCAAAGCTGTCAAATACAAGATTAATTGACAGGCAGGTGTGGTGGCTCATGCCCATAATCCTAGTACTCTGGAAGGGTAAGGCGGGAGGATTGCTTGAGCTCAGGAATTTGAGACCAGACTGAGCAAGAATGAGACTCTGTCTCTATTAAAAATAGAAAAATTAGCTGGGTGCTGTGGTGGGGCACCTATAGTCCCAGCTACTTGGGAGGCTGAAGCAAGAGGGTCACTTGAGCCCAAGAGTTGGGGGTAGCTGTGAGCTATGAAGCCACAGCACTCGACCCAGGGTGACAGAATGTGACTCTTACCAAAAAAAAAAAAAAAGATTAACTGAAACTGAAACTGAAAAGATTAACTGAAAGATTAAATGGCACTGCATTAAACTGGCAAGACCCAATGAGAGAATGAAGCAAAAATAAAGCACTAGCTATACTAAAAAGAGCTATAAAGATTCTAGAAACTCACTTAGGGTAAATGCAAGACTCTTACAGGGTAAAAAGGACAAAAAAAAGGAGTATCAGAATAAATGGAGTGATCCCATTCACTTATATGGGAAGATTTCATAGAACAGAGAGGTCAGTTTTCCTCCTAAATCATTCTGTAAATTCGATGTAATCCTCATTTAAGAAATTTAATAGATTTTTTACTTTTTAAACTTTTATTTCCTTTTCTTTGCTTAATTATTTTTTTTTTGTTGTTGAAACAGAGTCCCACCCTATGCCCCTGAGCAGAGTGCAGTGGCATCATAGCTCACTGCAACCTCAGACTTGGGCTGTGGCTGCCTCAACCTCTGGAAGCTACTGGGATTATAGGCGCTTTCAGCAGAGCCCGGCTAGGTTTTTCCATTTTTTCACGAGTTGGGGTCTCACTCTTGCTCAGGCGAGTCTCGAACTCCTGAGCTCAAGCAATTCTCCCACTTCAGCCTCCTACAGTGCTGGGATTATAGGTGTGATCCACCGAGCCCATCTGAATTTTTTTTTCCTTAGACACAGAGTTTCACTTTGTTTCCCGGGCTAGAGTGCCATGTCCTTGGCTTAGCTCACAACAACCTCAGACTCTAGGATTTAATTAATCTTCCTGCCTCAGCCTCCTGAGTAGCTGGGGCTATAGGTGCCCACCACGATGACTGGCTAAATTTGTTTTTTTAGCAGAGATAGGGTCTCACTTTTGCTCAGGCTTGTCTTGAACTCCTGACCTCACCTGATCCTCTCACCTTGGCCACCACACCCTGCCTAGTTGGATTTTTCTTTTTTTTTGAGACAGAGTCTTATTTTGTCACCTTTGGTGGAGAGCTGTGGGGTCATAACTCACAGCAACCTCAAACTCTTGGGCTCAAGCAATTCTCTTGCCTCAGCCTCCCAAGTAGCTGGCACTACCAGTACCCACCACAATGGCCAGCTATTTTTAGTGACAAGGTCTCCCTCTTGGTCAGGCTGGTCTCGAACCTGTGAGCTCAGGCAATCCACCCTCCTTGGCCTCCCAGAGTGCTAGGATTATAGGTGTGAAACCACCGTTCCAGCCTCCCAGTCGGATTTTTAAAAGAAAATTTATGAACTTATTCTAAAATTTTTATCAAAAATTAAGGTGTAGCCAGGAGTGGTGGCTCACACCTATAATTGCAGATACTCAAGGGGCAGAGGTGGAGGATGGCTTGAGCCAGAAATTTGAGATCAGCTTGGGCAACACACTGAGACCTCTTCTCTAAAATAAATAAATAAATAAATAAATAAATATATAAATAAATAAAATAATCAGCTAGGCATGGTGATATACCTATAGTCCCAGCTAATTGGAAGGTGGAGGCAGGAGTATTGCTTGTGCTCAGGAGTTCAAGGCTGCAGTGAGGCATGACTGAACTCCAGCCTGGGTGACACAGTGAGACCCTCTCTCAACAAGAAAAGGAAAAGGTAAGTCAAGAAAAGGGGGGGGGGCTAGGCGCCTATAGCTCAACCGGCTAAGGCGCCAGCCACGTACACCTAAGGTGGCGGGTTCGAATCCCCAGCCCAGACCCGCCAAACAACAATGACGGCTGCAACCAAAAAATAGCTGGGCGTTGTGGCGGGCGCCTGTGGTCCCAGCTACTTGGGAGGCGGAGGCAGGAGACTCGCTTGAGCCCAGGAGTTGGAGGTTGCTGTGAGCTGTAATGCCACGACACTCTACCCAGGGGGACAGCTGGAGGCTCTGTCTCAAAAAAAAAAAAAAGAAAAGGGGGGGGAAAAAAAAGGAGCAAAGAGGGCAAGAGTGACCTCTGCTATGTGCTGAGTTGTGCCCAAATTCATATACTGAAGTCCTGACCCTACCACCTCACAATGTGACCTTTCAGAAACAGGGCTGTTAAACCACATCTGCTGATACCTTAATCTCAGACTTCTGGCCTCCAGAACTGTTAGACAGTACAGTTCTGTTAAGCTACCCAGTCTGTGGCACTTTGTTACAATACCTCTAGCAAACTAATACAACCTTTTACCCATTAAAACACACTACAAGCCAGGGCACGGTGGCTCATGCCTATAATCCTAGCACTTGGGAGGCCAAGGTGGGTGGATTGCCTGAGCTCACAAGTTCAAGACCAACCTGAGCAAGAGCGAGACCCCGTCTCTAAAAAAACAGCCAGGTGCTTTGGTGGGTGCCTATAGTCCTAGCTACTTAGGAGGCTGAGGCAAGAGAATCTTTTAAGCCCAAGTGTTTGAGGTTGTTACGAGCTGTGATGCCATAGCACTCTACCAAGGCAAGATAGTGAGACTCTGTCTCAAAAAAAAAAAAAAATAGACTACACAGTCCACAGAATACTGCGAATCAAGGAAAAGACAGGAAATGCAAAAGAAAAGAGGACAAAAATATTAACAGGCAAGTCACAAAGAGAAACATAAATGGCTAACAAACATACAAAGGGATGTTCAAACTCACTAGATTGAGAGATACAACTAAAGTAAACGTACACTCCCACAAGTATCACCAGTGACGGCACCAGTGAGGGGGTCTACTGGCACAGCCCTTCTCGAAGGGCTCACACAGAGGACACCACAGGCGTGTCTGACCAGCACTCACAATCCCGGTTACATATATTGGAGAAATACTCCCAGCTTCCCAAGAGGACATGTCATAATGGAGCAACCTAAGGGTCACCTGTGTGAGTGGAACTGGAAGAAAACTGTCAATTACTGGGGAATGGGAGCAGCTCAGGATGCTGAGCTGAACCTGGAAGCAAGAGCTACCCATACACATAGATATGGTGCTGAGAGGGCAGAATGTGGCAGAGGGAGGCCCACAGCAAATTAAAATCCATGTATTCAGACCGATGTGACAAATCTTAGAAAGATAAATATAAATAAAAAGATGAACACCTTAGAGAACTGGCCGGGTGCAGTGGCTGACACCTGTAATCCTAGCACTCTGGGAGGCCGAGGCAGGTGGATTGCCTGAGCTCACAGGTTCAAGACAGCCTGACCAAGAGCGAGACCCCACCTCTAAAAACAGCCAGGCATTGTGGCGGGCACCTGTAGTCCCAGCTACTTGGGTGGATGAGGCAAAAGAATCTCTTGAGCCCAAGAGTTTGAGGTTGCTATGAGCTATGACAACATAGCACTCTACAGAGGATGACAAAGTGAGACTTTGTCTTAAAAATAAAAATGCTTCAGAGAGTTGGCCCATGGGAAAGAGGACAGGAGGAGGGAAGGAGGGTAAAAGACAATATGAACAAAGAGAAGTGCTTTTAGGACAGTGTGCCTCAAAATGAGGAATGTGACTGACCTAATAGCAGTACCTAAAGCCCAAGGGGGAAAGGGGCTTTGGAATGAAAACAAGACAATATAATCCATCCTAGCAGCACCAGAGAGTCACGGGGAGGGTGGTACCTTGGAGGCAGACTCAACAAACTGAGAGGCTGGTGACTCTTGTTAGTTATGGTAGAGCATTTAGTACTCTTGGAAAAGAGTACCTGCAGCTGTGCCAGCACTCGGGGGGTGGGGGGGCTGCAGGCACTAGGACCTGACCCACATGGGCACTGTGAGGGAGGGATGAGCATGGCAGAAGTTGGCTGCTTTGCACAGAGATGAGCAGGAATTAGGAGAGTTCACAGCTGGGGACCTCACAGGACTACAAAAGCCAACTTCTTCTGAATCCTAAAATATATGAGATAAGACTATGAACTGAGTAGGCCAGTTGCAGTGGCTCACACCTGTAATCCTAACACTCTGGGAGGCCAAGGCAGGAGTTCAAGACCAGCCTGAGCAAGAGTGAGACCCCATCTCTACTAAAAATAGAAAAATTAGCCAGGTATTGTGGCAGGCTCCTATAGTCCCAGCTACTCTGGAGGCTGAGGCAGGAGGATCACTTGAGCCCAGGAGTTAGAGGTTGCTGTGAGCTATGACACCACAGCACTCTACCTCGGGGCTATATGGAGTGAGACTTGGTCTCAAAAAGAAAAAAAAAAGACTGAGAACTGAGTTTTTTTTTTTTTTTGGTAGAGACAGAGTCTCATTCTATCACCCTTGGTAGAGTGCCGTGGCATCACACAGCTCACAGCAACCTCCAACTCCTGGGCTTAAGTGATTTTCTTGCCTCAGCCTCCTGAGTATCTGGGACTATAGGTGCCCACCACAATGCCCAGCTGTTTTTTTTGTTGCAGTCTGGCCGGGGCTGGGTTTGAAGCCATCACCCTCAGTATATGGGGCCAGCGCCCTACTCACTGAGCCACAGGTGCTGCCCTGAGAACTGAGTATTGAAGGCCCTATAAAATGTCCCTGCAGCAAAGATCAGCTTAAGGGTGCTTCCCTCACATGTAAATCTATAGTTTCAGATGATCAGCCATTAAAACAATAGAGAGAGAAAGACAGACACATACACAGATGGTTGCTGACAGAACAAAGGAGCAAAACAATAAGGTAACTGTAAGAACTCTGTTCAGTGAGGCTGTATTTCCCTTTTCTGAAGGGTCACTTCTACTGTGTGTGTCTTATTTCTGCTCTACCATCTGATGCTAGTGTGATGGGCTAATGTGAGACATGGCTAGTATTCCAGTTCATGGACACATGTGGGGAGGAGAGGGCTGCATGTCAGCCAGTACTGCCAACTTTAGGAAGGATGTAGGGTCTGGGTGTGACATCCTGGCAGCTTGGGGCTGACTGGAACAGAGACCATTACCTGTCTACCAACATTGCCTCTCCTCCTCATTTGGTTTGTAGCCCAGAAAAACATGATATTCCCAGGCCCTTGAAGCTAAGCACGGCTATGGTAACTAGCCCCTTTCCCAGTTTGAGGTTGCTATGAGCTATGATGTCATACCACTCTAACCAGAGTGACAGCTTGAGACTCTGTCCCAAAAACAAAACAAAAAAACCCAAAAAAACATGGCTTGCGTCTCTACTTATTAGCTGTGCCACCCAGGGGCATGTTATTTTGCCACTTGGTTCTGTCTTGTCATTTGCATTTCTCCCCCATTTCTCAGGGACTGATTGCTGTGAAGATCAAATAAAACAAATGCAATAATGTAGTAGGGCCTAAGACCAAGTGTGACATACAGGAGGGGCTTGCTGACGTGTCTAGGTGCTCACTCTGCAGGAAGAATGATGTAAGACTGGCAAGCAGAAGGAAACTAGGCTGTGATAAGGACACAAAGCCAAATCCCACCTGGACTTTGTGAAACATCTGTAAATTAATCGTTTTGACTTCTTCTAGCTGCTGGCGGAGGGCAACTAGAGTGTCCTGCTTCTCGTGGGTGTCTTTTTCCAGTAACTTCATTGCAATTTCCATTTCTGTTTTCATTCCAATTTGTAACTCAAGTTCCTTTTCTAGTTCCTTAAAAGGATATATAAAAGGAAAATGTTATTAAAGTAGATCACAGAAAGAAATATATATAACTGATGCCTAAATATAAACAGTGCCTAAAATACAAAATCCTGAAAAGCTTATGGGCAGCACCTGTGGCTCAAAGGAGTAGGGCCATATGCTGGAGGTGGCGGGTTCAAACCCAGCCCCAGCCAAAAACTACAAAAAAAAAAAAAAAAAGAAAAAAATCCTAAAAAGTTCAAACAGATTTGGGAAATTGAGAAGATTCTGTCTGGAGCAGAACTAGAGGACTTTTTTTTTCACTGTATAGTTAAAGCTGGTTCCACGTCAAGTCAACAGTAAGTTGGTCAGTGGCAAGATGAACCTAGATTTCTAGCAACCATGATCTACAGACCCACACATCAGAATGCACAGTCTGAAAGAATGTCTGTCTAGTATTTAAGTGCTGAAAGGGATCTGATAGGGCAATGCTAGAATTTCTGGAATGGTTTGGTAATTTATGGCAACAAAGGTGAAACCATTTTTATTTTTTTGAGACAGTCTCATTTTGTCACTCTGGGTAGAGTGCTATGGCATCACAGCTCACAGCAACCTCCAACTCTTGGGCTCAAGTGATCCTCTTGCCTCAGTTTTTCTATTTTACTCAGGCTGGTTTTGAACTCATGAGCTCAAGCAATCCACCTGCCTCGGCCTCCCAGAGTGCTGGGATTACAAGTGTGAGCCACTGTGCCTAGCCAATGGTGAAACCATTTTTAAATAGTTCTGTCCTACATAACTCAGGACACATACACACACACGTTTCCCTGCATCCATACAAGAAACAAAGAAATAAAGAAGGTGCAAGAAAGGTGTTTAGTAGAGAACTTTGGTCACCGGTACACAGACTGAGTGGAAAAAAATAAGCTGGGGGGGGGGGCGGTGCCTGTGGCTCAGTGAGTAGGGCACCAGCCCCATACACTGAGGGTGGCAGGTTTGAACCTGACCCGGTCAAAATGCAACAAAAAATAGCCAGGTGTGGCAGGCGCCTGTAGTCCCAGCTACTTGGGAGGCTGAGGCAAGAGAATCGCCTAAGCCTAAGAGCTGGGGGTTGCTGTGAGCTGTGACGCCACAGCACTCTACCGAGGGCGACAAAGTGAGACTCAGACTCTAAAAAGAAAAAAAAAATAGGCTGGAGGGTATAACTGGTCTCAAAGCAATCCCTGAAAAAGATTTACAATGGGGGAAAAATACAAGTGGTAATGCAGAAATGACTTATGAACAAAGTCTTCAATTAAAAAAAAAAAAAAAAAAAGACAACTTTGGACCTTCCATGAGCAAGTATGTGAGAAGTGCTAATAGAATTAACTCAGAGGCCCACTGGGGAAGCTCCTTCCAAACACCCAGTATCACATACTCACCAGTCGGACCTTCTTCTCCTCTTTTAGCTGCTTCCACACATCACTATACATTTCATCCAGGCCTTGCCGGGTTTGCTTGTAAGTCTCCAACTCCACTTTGGTATCTTGTTTTGTTATCTATATCAGACAAGAACACCAAAAGGAATGCTTGGCTTATGGAAAGCAAGCTAATTACAAAGTATTTTAAAATGCACCATAATTTTTAAAAATGTAGGATAATATTTCTTTTTCTTCTTTTTTTGGCCATAGAATAAAGTGTTCCTTAATCTCTATTTTTTAAGCATGATAGAAAAAACATTAAAATTTTAAAGCTATCAGAACTTGAAGATAAAGGACGAATGCGAGGTAATAGTTTTTCTTCTTTTTTGAGATAGAGTCTTACACCCTGTTGCCCGAGCTAGAGTGCAGTGGTGTCGTAACAGCTCACTGCAACCTCAAACTTCTAGGCTCAGGTGATCTTCATACCTCAACCTCCCAAGTAGCTGGGACTACAGGTACCCACCACAATACCCAGCTAATTTTTTTCTATTTTTAGTAGAGACTGTGGGGCCTTGCTCTTGCTCAGGCTGGTCTTGGACTTCTCCTGCCTTGGCCTCCCAGAGCAATAGGATTATAGATGTGAGCAAACATGCCCAGCCATGCTAACAGATTTTTGAAAAAGTTAGGCTCATAAAGCAATTTATATTTAATTTTTTTCTACAACAGACAATAGTTCTTTGCAGGAAAGGCCCTCATTCAATCCATTTAGTATTTATGAGCATGTTATTATAGCACTGAGTAGATTTAGAGGTGAATCAGATATGATCTCTACATTCAAGTCTCTACCATTGGGTGAGACACAGCTGTAAGCCAGCAATTCTACAAAACAATAAATGGATTCTACAATGGAGGGACATAGAGAGGGCTATGGAAATATGGGGGATGGCCTAAGACCACCCATAGGCCCCAGGGATGGCATTACAGAGGACTTAGCTCACGAAGAGAAGAATGAACAGGAACTGTGTCATGCAAAAGCTCAGAGGCATGAAAGCGGCAACAGGTACTTTTTGACATCAAACAGGCATATTTGCATATTCCGAGGATTGGAGCATTCAGCTATGAGCTTGAGACCGATGATGGGTATATGAGTGTAAAACTGTGGCCCAACTATAACATCAATTTCTTACCTCTACGCTCTTTTCACTTTTTTCTCGAATTAATTCATTTTGTTCTCTTAATTGTTGCTGTTCTTCTTGAAGAGAACAAATCCGGTCTGTTGCAGCTGAAAGCTGATTAAGAAAGATTTTTATATTTCTTAACATCATAATTACTCTTACTGTTCTAATCAAAAGCTAGCACTTATTTGGCATCTTCATAATTTACAACGTATTTTCACAGGTTTATTATTTTCTTGTTTTTAATAGATAGAACATGGTTCCAAATTCCAATGACATAAAAATATATGCAGGGAATCTCTGCCCTACCTTGCCCCCAAGTCATCTCTGCCCCCCTTTACAAAAATGATAGTATACTACTTCATATGGACAAAAAGAAACAGCCTGAATGTCTACTATTAGAGAGAAATGATTAAATAAATCATAGTAGAAGCATTAAAAAAAAAAATACTGTGTTTCCCCCGAAATAAGACACTGTCTTATATTTATTTTTTCTTAAGAAGACACATTAGGGCTTATTTTCAGGGGATGTCTTCCTCTCCACACCGAAATGCATGGCATATTTAACAAATGCATAGAAATCCTGCTAGGCCTTATTTTGGGGGTAGGTCTTATTTTCGGGGAAACAGTATGTAGTTATTAAGAAGTTTGCAAAACTTTTTCATAATTTGAGAACATTTAAGATATAATACCAATAGGAAAAAAACTGGTTATACAGTATGCTCTCACCTCTAACTGAATTAAAAAAAAAGAACACAAGTTAAAAATCCTTTTTAAAAAATGGTTATATAGTATGCTCTCACTTCTAACCAAATTAAAAAAAAAAGAACACAAGTTAAAAATCGTTAAGAAAAGATGGGGACAATAGACAAAAATATCTGTGACTTAGCAAAGGGATTATAGACCTTTAATATTTTTTATAACTAAAGAAATTTTTATATGTTTTAGAGAAAGGGTCTTAGTTTGTCACTAGGCTAGAGTGCAGTGGTGTGACTGTAGCTCTCTATATCCTTGAATTCCTGGCTCAGTGATCTTTCTATTTCAGCCTCCTGTGTAGCTGGAACTGTAGGTGTGGACCACCATATTAACCTAAATTTTTAATTTTTCATAGAGACAGGATCTTGCTATGTTGTCTAGGCTGGCCTCTAACTCTGGACCTCAAGAGATCCTCCCTGCCTCAGCTTCCCCAGTAGCTGGACCTACAGGTGCACCACCACACCCAGGTCACAGACATTTTGTTTGTTTTTTGAGACAGAGTCTCAAGCTGTCACCCTGGGTAGAGTGCTGTAGCATCATAGCTAATAGCAACCTCAAACTCTTGGGCTTAAGCAGTTCTTTTGCCTCAGCCTCCCGAGTAGCTGGGAGACACCCTTGGTGTATGTGGCTGGCGCCGTAACCACTGTGCTACAGGCACTGAGCCTTGTTTTTGTTTTTGAGACTCAGTCTTACTTTTACTCCAGATAGAGTGCCATGGCCTCATAGCTCACAGCAATGTGGAACTCTTGGGCTCCAGTGATCCTCTTGCCTCAACCTCTGGAGTAGCTGGGGACTTCAGGCACCCGCCACAGTGCTCTTCTAGTTTTTTTTATTTTTAGTAGAGGTGGGGTCTTGCTCTTGTTCAGGCTGGTCTAGAACTCCTGAGCTCAAGTGATCCTTCTGCCTCAACCTTCTAGAGTGCTAGGATCATAAGGCGTGAGCCAGCATGTCTGGTTGGCATTTTCTTTTAATAATCTTCAATCTTTTCTTGTTTTTCTAGCTGATGAACAAGATTATATTTTATCACTAGGGAGAGAAATAAAGATTTTGGGGGGAGAAATTAAAAACTAATCATTAAAGGTATGTCCTGGAAGAATTCTTCCTCCTCTTCTGGAATGAGTTACTGTGGGAAAGTTTAGGGAAAAGCAGTCAAAGTACAATGTTTTCAGCCCTAAGGAGAGGCTGTCCTGAGAGGCAAGGCGGATGAGTAAAATACACCAACCAACCCCCTCCTCATGCTAGCCTCCAAACCCAGACAGCAGAGAGTGGTATGAGGCTGGAGGAGAAAGCAGCAAGACCTTTCTCTTTGGTCCTTGGCTGTGCTCTCAGCATCATTCAGGCATGGAAGACCCTGAAGCACTGAACTAAGTCCTTGTCTCTTCTTTGTCAACAGCATCAAAAGCCCCTCACAATTTCTACTCAGACATAGGCCTGGGACTTCTAAATAAAACTGCTGTGCCCCAGTAGGAAACTTTACAACTGTCAAGAGGGTGTTTATTGCTAAAAGGGAAGAAACAGGGCACAATCTGTAAGCTAATTCCCACCTTACTTCTTTTTTTTTTTTCTTTTTTGTTGAGACAGAGTGTCACTATGTCACCTAGTAGGGTACAGTGGTGTCACAGCTCACAGCAATCTCAAACTCTTGAGCTTAAGGGATTCTCTTGCCTCAGCTTCCCAAGTAGCTGAGACTACAGGTACCCACCACAAAGCCTGGCTGTTTTTTTGTTGTAGTTGTCATTGTTGTTTAGCAGGTCTGGGCTGGGCTCGAACCCACTAGCCCTGGTGTATGTGGCTGGTGCCCTAACTACTAAGCTCTGGGCACTGAGCCATCTCACCCTACCTCTGAAGATTCAGCAAGCGCACCTAAAGAGAGGAAAACCTTTCTCTAAAGAATACTTTCTGGCTTGGCGCCTGTGGCTCAAGTGGCTAAGGCGCCAGCCACATACACCTAAGGTAGCAGGTTCGAATCCAGCCCCGGGCCTGCCAAAACAACGACGGCTGCAACCAAAAAATAGCCAGGCGTGGCAGGCGCCTATGGTCCCAGCTACTTGGGAGGCTGAGGTAGGAGATGCTTGAGCCCAGGAGTTAGAGGTTGCTGTGAGCTGTGATACCATGGCACTCTACCCAGGGGGATAGCTTGAGGCTTAATCTCAAAAAAAAAAAAGAATACTTTCTATCAGTTTTCTTTAAATAAAATATAACCCAGTTTTTTGGTTTCAAAAGCTAAATTAGACCTTCATTCAAAGCATGCCACCTGGTTAAGAGAACAAAGAGTGAGTCTGCTTCTTCTAAAATCAAACAATTCCCAAGTGCCCTCATATGCCCAGTTTTGTATTAGGCATATTTATGATATTAATCTTACTTAAGCTTTATAGCAATATTGTAAAGTATATATTATTGCCTAACTCAGAGAAGAGAAAGGGAGGTTGAAAGACCAATGTACCTACCTAAACTTAGGCTCACGGGTCTACCTACTGAGCAGAATGCAAATTCTCCAATTCTAAGTTTAGTCATGTTTCTCCCATGATGCTCCCACCTATGAATACTGTCTTTGCATTTCCCTCTAAGTCAAACAAATCTGAGCTCCTCTCCTGACAGTGTTTCAGGGCTGGCCCCTTAGAAGAGAGCAGTCAGTTTAAAAGGAGCCTTAAATGAGGTTCCTTCATTACAGAGGAGAGGCTCTGATAATCTCCTTTTGGCTGGAACCTTCACAGTGTGGAGGTTTATTCTTGAGCCCCCTCTCAAAGCCCTCTTTCTTCCCAACAAGCCTAGGTGGGGAGGCCTGAGCAGCCAGGGACCGCTACCTGTGGAAAGCCTCAGAAAGGCTGTGCAACCCCCCTTCTGCTAATAGAAGACAAAGATGTATCCACCAGGGAGACTGCCGGGCAGCTGGCAGCAAGCTCTCTTCCTCGGCCTCAGCCCTCCTTCTTCCTGTCCTTTCCTTCTCTCTCTTCCTAGTGAGAAAGCAGAGAAAGACCACACTGTGGAGAGACTGGTTCCATGCTCCTGAGAGGCCGAAACAGAAGGGGTGGGCTAGGGTGCTTACACTTTGTAACAAAGTCTGTGCTGTCTGGGGCAGCAGAGAGGCAGATGACATCACAGGAAAGGCAGAAAAAGAGGAAGAAACTGCACTTTCACAACATAAGTTGAGCTTTTCCAATGAGGAATTATTTTTCTATAGGATTACTTTGAGGTGGTAAAACCTAAGTCACTCAGAACTGGCTTATGACCAGCTACAGAGTCTCCCTGGGAGCCCCAGACAAGGCAGGACCACAGACTTTCTCCTATCCCACATGCAGTGCCAGAGGGTAGCAATTCCTCCTCTTTCCTACCAGCAAGAAGCTCTGGTTACACCAACTATACCATTTTTCTTAACCTTGGGTCATTTTGTTTAAGAGTTTCAATAAGTTACAGACCTCTTCTTGAAGCTTTGAATTAGTCTTTTCCAAGCCATCTATCTTGGTCTGAAGATCCCCAACTGTGCAGCTGTAGAAATTAAAAATATTGAGCAAACATGAACTTACATAAGCTGACTATTCTCCCAACCTCTATACAATAATGGGGGAGGGACAGGGAGGCAAGATGGCTGACTGGAGCCAGCCTTCCACAGAAGCTTCCGTCCAGAAGGAGAGTTAAAGGACATAAGTTTAGCAAGTAAGCTGACGGTTTGGAGCTGAGATAAGACAGAAGGTTGAGGCTCGGCACCTGTAGCTCAACCGGCTAAGGCGCCAGCCACATACACCTAAGGTGGCGGGTTCGAATCCCCAGCCCGGACCTGCCAAACAACAATGACAGCTGCAACCAAAAAATTGCCGGGCGTTGTGGCGGGCGCCTGTGGTCCCAGCTACTTGGGAGGCGGAGGCAAGAGACTCGCTTGAGCCCAGGAGTTGGAGGTTGCTGTGAGCTGTAATGCTACAGCACTCTACCCAGGGGGACAGCTTGAGGCTCTGTCTCAAAAAAAAAAAAAAAAAAAAAAGACAGAAGGTTGAAGAATGCACATCAACCCTGATGAGGTGAGCTGCGACCCCAAGGATATAAACAATAGGTACAAAATCCATCGCCAAGCAGACAGGAGTCCCCTCCCCCAAGAGAACAGCTCACAGTATACTTTGTACAAACAAGTGAGCAGAGTTCAAACATCCGCCCATTTTATCCCACAGGAGAGACCCTCTAAAAACCAGACCTCCTTCCCCTACTAGGGTGCCATGGCACTCTCCTGCCAGGCATAAAACTGTATAAAACTGTACATATTCTCTACCTGTAGTTCTGAACTCCCAACCTGAGGGAGCGGCTCTCACCCCAAGGTCTAGAAGCCTGTCCCCCAGGGAGGAACTAATTCACTAGGGTAGGACAGAGACTAGCTGAAAACAAGACAGAGCCACTTAGCCCCACCACACCAAGTAAGTCCCCGGTGTCTCAGGCCATGGCACTGTACGTGCCCTTTGCAAAACTCTAGGGGAAAAGGTACAGACACTAGTCCCAGCTCTTGGGCAAAGGACTGGTTAATCACTATTCCAGGAGACCCCCCAACCCAACTTCACCTTATCTGCTCATCTAGCCAAACGGTGTAAAATAATCATGGGGTGGAATCAGCGGAAAAACTCTGGTAACATGAATAACCAGAGTAGAACAACTCTTCCAGGGACCATATGGTGGACACAACTGAAGATCCTATTCATAAATGGCTGAGATGTCAGAAATCAAATTCAGAATTTGGATTCCAAATTAGATTGATAGAATGGAGGTAAAGTTGGAATTAGAAATTCAAGGAGCATTTCAAAAGTTGTCTCAAGAATTCAGTGAATTCAAAGACAAAATCACCAAAGATTTTGACATACTGAGACAAGAATTTGCAGCCCTCAAAGATCTGAGAAATATACAGTAGAATCCACCAATAACAGAATGGAGCAAGCAGAAGAAAGGATTTCTGACATTAAAGACAAAGCTTTTGAATGCTCCCAAACTCTCAAAGAGGAAGAGAAATGGAGAGCAAAAACAGACCATTCTCTTAGAGAGCTCTGGGATAATTTGAAGAAAACTAATATTTGCCTTATAGGAATCCCTGAAGGCAACAAAGTTGCTTTGCAAAGCACAGAGGCTCTTCTTCATGAGATTATGAAAGAGAACTTGCCAGACATGCCAAGAGATTCTGAAATTTAGATAGCAGACAGTTTCAGAACCCCAGCATGATTCAACCCGAATAAGACATCCCCTAGACACATCATAATTAACTTCACTAAAGTTAATATGAAGGAGAAAATTCTGAAAGCAGCCAGATGTAAGAAAACCATAACCTACAAGGGGAAGAATATTAGAATGACTGCAGATCTCTCTGCCAAAACCTTTTAAGCTAGAAGAGGGTGGTCATTGACTTTTAATCTCCTAAAACAAAATAACTTTCAACCCAGGATCCTGTATCCAGCTAAACTGAGTTTCATTTATGATGGAGAAATTAAATACTTTAATGACATTTACATGTTGAAGAAATTTGTCATAACTAAACCAGCTCTCCAGGATATTCCCAGACCTATCCTCTGTAATGACCAGCATAATCCTCCACCATAAAAGTAAAGTCACTCAGAAACTTTTGATCAAATTCACACAGCGGTGAAGGGATTAAAAACGTCCACTAGACTTTCGAAAAACTCAATACCTGGGTGGTGCCTATGGCTCAGTGAGTGGGGCGTTGGCCCCATATACTGAAGGTGGCGAGTTCAAACCTGGCCCTGGCCAAACTGCAACAAAAAAATAGCTGGGCGTTCTGGTGGTGCCTGTAGTCCCAGCTACTCGGGAGGCTGAGGCAAGAGAATTGCCTAAATCCCAAGAGCTAGAGGTTGCTGTGAATTGTGATGCCACGGCACTGTACTTGAGGACAACAAAGTGAGACTCTATCTCTAAAAAAAAAAAAAGAAAGAAAGAAAGAAAAACTCAATACTCAAAATTCTACCAGGCTTATCAATATTCTCAATTTCTGTGAATGGCTTAAATTGTCCTCTAAAGAGGCAAAGATTGGCTGATTGAATACAAAAACTCAGGTCAGATATCTGCTGCATAAAAGAATCTCATCTTATCTTAAAAGATAAATATAGACTCAGGGTAAAGGGATGGTCATCATGGAAATCAGAGAAAAGCAGGTGTTGCAATTTTATTTGCAGATACAATAGGCTTTAAACCAACAAAAGTAAGGAAAGATAAGGATGGTCACTTCATATTTGTTAAGAGTGACACTCAACATGATGAGATTTCAATTATTAACATTTATGCACCCAACCAGAATGTGCCTCAATTTATAAGAGAGACTCTAACAGACATGAGCAACTTGATTTCCTCCAGCTTCATAACAGTCAGAGATTTTAACACTCCTTTGGCAGTGTTGGATAGATCCTCCAATAAGAAGCTAAGCAAAGAATTTTAGACTTAAACTTAACTATTCAACATTTTTATTTAACAGACATGTACAGAACATTTCAAAACTGAATACACATTCTTCTCATCAGTCCACAGAACATGCTCCAAAATTGATCACATCTCAGGTCACAAGTCTGCCCTCAGCAATTTTAAAAGAATAGAAATTATTCCTTGCGTCTTCTTAGACCATCATGGAATAAAAGTTGAACTCAGTAACAACAGGAATCTGCATACTCATACAAAAACATGTAAACTAAATAACTTTATGCTGAATAATAGCTGGTCATAGATGAGATTAAGAAGGAAATTACCAAATTTTTGGAACAAAATGATAATGAAAACATGAATTATCAGAACCTCTGGGATACCACAAAGGCAGTCCTAAGGGGGAAATTTATAGCACTGCAAGCCTTCCTCAAGAGAATGGAAAGAGAGGAAGTTAAAAACTTTTTTTTTTTTTTAAGACAGAGCCTCAAGCTGTCCCCCTGGGTAGAGTACCTCGGCATCACAGCTCACAGCAACCTCCAACTCCTGGGTTCAAGCGAGTCTCCTGCCTCAGGCTTCCAATTAGCTGGGACCACAGGTGCCCACCACAATGCCTGGCTATTTTTTGGTTGTAGCCGTCATTGTTGTTTGGCAGGCCTGGGCTGGATTCAAACCTGCCACCTTAGGTATATGTGGCTGGTGCCTTAGCCACTTTAGCCACAGGCACTGAGCCAGAAGTTAAAAACTTAATGGGACATCTCAAGCAACTGGAAAAGGAAGAACATTCCAATCCCAATCTCAGCAAAAGAAAAGAAATAACCAAAATTAAAGCAGAATTAAATGAAATTGAAAATAAAAGGATTATACAACAGATCAATAAATCAAAAAGTTAATTTTTTGAAAAGGTCAATAAAATAGATAAACCTTTGGCTCACCTAACCAAGAAAAAAAAACCAGTAAAATCTCTAATTTCATCAACCAGAAATAGTAAAGACAAAATAACAACAGATTCCTCAGAAAGTCAAAAAATCCTTAATGAATATTACAAGAAACTTCATTCTCAGAAAATGAAAATCTAAAGTAAACTGGGCAATACTTGGAAGCATCCCACCTTCTAGGACTTAGCCAGAATCAAGTGAAAATGTTAAACAGGCCTATATCAAGTTCTGAAATAGCATCAACTATACAAAATCTACCTAGAAAGAAAAAGCCCAGGACTAGACGGCTTCACATCAGAATTCTACCAAATCTTTAAAGAGGAATTAGTACCTCTTGAGTATATTACTTAACCTTTTCCAAAATATAGAAAAAGAAGGAACACTACCCAACACATTCTATGAAGCACACATCACCTTGATCCCCAAATCAGGAAAAGACCCAAGAAGAAAAGAAAATTATAGACCAATATCACTAATGAATATTGATGCAAAAATATTCAACAAGATCCTAACAAACATTATCTAGCAACACATCAAACAAATTCTACACCATGACCAAGTGGGTTTTATCCCAGGGTCTCAAGGCTGGTTCAATATATGTAAATCTATAAATATAATTCATCTCATAAACAAATTTAAAAAAACAAAGACCACATGATTCTCTCAA
>NW_003852541.1:3317683-3319922 GCF_000181295.1 Otolemur garnettii | reverse complement strand
TTATATGGAATCAGAAAAAAACTCGAATTAGCCAAGGCACTACTCAGAAATAAAAACAAAGCAGGAGGAATCATACTACCAGACCTCAGACTATACTATAAATCGATAGTGATCAAAACAGCATGGTACTGGCACAAAAACAGAGAGGTAGATTTATGGAACAAAATAGAAAACCAAGAGATGAACCCAGCTACTTACTGTTATTTGATCTGTGACAAGCCAATTAAAAACATTGAGTGGGGAAAAGATTCCCTATTTAACAAATGGTGCTGGGTGAACTGGTTGGTGACCTGTAGAAGACTGAAACTAGACCCACACCTCTCACCATTAACTAAGATAGATAATCACTAGATTAAAGGTTTAAATTTAAGATATGAAACTATAAAAATACTAGAAGAAATTGCAGGGAAAACTCCTGAAGAAATCGGCCTGGGCGATTATTTTATGAGGAAGACCCCCTGAGCAATTGAAGCAACATCAAAAATACACTACTGGGACCTGATCAACTAAAAAGCTTCTGCACAGCCAAGAATACAGTAAGTAAAGCCAGCAGATAGCCCTCAAAATGGGAGAAGATATTTGCAGGTTATGTCTCTGACAAAGGTTTAATAACCAGAATCCACAGAGAACTGAAACATATTAGCAAGAAAAGAACACGTGATCTCCTCTCAGGGTGGGCAAGGGACTTGAAGAGAAACTTCTCTGAGGAAGACAGGCGCACAGCCTAGACATATGAAAAAATGCTCATCATCCTTAATCATCAGAGAAATGCAAATCAAAACTACTTTGAGATATCATCTAACTCCAGTAAGATTAACCCACATCACAAAATCCCCAAACCAGAGATGTTGGCGTGGATGTGGAGAAAAGGGAACACAACACTTCTACACTGCTGGTGGGAATGCAAACTAATACACTCCTTTTGGAAAGGTGTTTGGAGAACACTTGGAGATCTAAGATTAGACCTGCCATTCAATCCTATAGTTCCTCTACTAGGTATATATCCAGAAGACCAAAAATCACATTATAACAAAGATTTGTACCAGAATGTTTATTGCAGCCCAGTTCATAATTGCTAAGTCATGGAAGAAGCCCAAGTGCCCATCAACCCACGAATGGATCAATAAATTGTGGTATATGTACACCATGGAATATTATGCAGCCTTAAAAAAGGATGGAGACTTTACCTCGTATGTGTTTGCATGGATGGAGCTAGAATATATTCTCAGCAAAGTATCTCAAGAATGGAAGAAAAAGTATCCAGTGTACTCAGTCCTACTATGAAACAAATTTATAGCTTTCTAATGAAAGCTATAACCCAATTATAGCCCAAAAAGAAGGGGAAAGAGGAGAGGGAGGGAAGGGGAGGGAGAATGGGTAAGTGGTGGGACCACACCTATGGTGCATCTTACAAGGGTACATGTGAAATTTACTAAGTGTAGAATATAAATGTCTTAACACAGTAACTAAGAAAATGCTGTGAAGGATCTGTTAACCAGTTTGATGAAAATATTTCAAATTGTATATAAAAGCAGCACATTGTACCCCATGATTGCATTAATATACATAGCTATGATTTAATAAAAGAAAATAAGTGGGGAGGAGGAGATGAGAATTCTCAGTGTATATCTGCGTGTCTATATATGCACATGTACACATACACACACTATTCAATTACGTTTTCTCTTTCAAATATGCTATTTATTTTTAGTAAACTGGTAAGGAAACATTTCTTTCACCCACCACAATATATGATGGGAACCAAAATGTGTTGGCTAGGCGGTGCCTGTGACTCAAAAGAATAGGGCACCAGCCCCATATACCAGAGATGGCAGGTTCAAACCTGGTTCTGGCCAAAAAAACTGCAAAAAAAAAAATAAATAAAAAAAACATAAATAAATAAAATAAAACAAAACGTGTTGGCAGTCATACACACACAGTAACATTCATGGCTGGGCACAGTGCCTCATGCCTATAAGCCCAGCATTCTCGGAGGCCAAAGTGGGAGGATTGAGGTCAAGAGTTCAGGCTCTGCGCCTGTGGCTCAAGTGGCTAAGGCACCAGCCTAAGGTGGCGGGTTGGAATCCAGTCCGGACCCACCAAACAACAATGACGGCTGCAACCAAAAAGTAGCCGGGCGTTGCGTCGGGCGCCTGTGGTCCCAGCTACTTGGGAGGCTGAGGCAGGAGACTCGCTTGAGCCCAGGAGTTGGAGGTTGCTGTGAGCTGTGAAGCCACGG
>NW_003852541.1:3306288-3316197 GCF_000181295.1 Otolemur garnettii | reverse complement strand
CTGTCTCAAAAAAAAAATAAAAAAAAGAAAAACTGAGGCAAGAGGATCACCTGAGCCCAGAAGTTGGAGGTTGCTGTAAGCTGATGTGACGCCATGGCACTCTATCCAGGGTCACAGCTTGAGACTCTGTCTCAAAAAGAAAAAAAAAAGAAACTACATCATGGCTGGGTGTGGTGGCTCACGCCTGTGATCCTAGAACTATGGGAGGCTGAGATTGGTAGATTGCTTGAGCTCAGAGGTTTGAGACCAGCCTGAGCAACAGTCTCAAAAAATAGCTGGGCATTGTGGTGGGTGCCCATAGTCCCAGCTACATGAGAGACTGAGACAAGATGATCTCTTAAGCCCAAGAGTTTGAAGTTGAGGTTGCTATGAGCTATGATGCCATAGCACTCCACCCAGGGGGGCAAAGTGAGACTCTGTCTCAAAAAAAAAAGGGGGGGGTGGCACCTGTGGCTCAGTGGGTAGGGCGCTAGCCCCATATACTGAGAGTGGTGGGTTCAAACCTGGCCCTGGCCAAACTGCAACAACAACAAAAAATAGCCGAGTGTTGTGGCCGGTGCCTGTAGTCCCCGCTACTCAGGAGGCTGAGGCAAGAGAATTGCCTAAGCCCAAGTTGGAGGTTGCTGTGAGCAAAAATAAAGAAAAGAAAATACATCATATCAGTAGATTAAGGGATAAAAGTCATGATTATTTTAATGAATGTTAAAGGCATTTGATAAAATTCAACGTTTATTCCTTATAGAAATTCTCAATAAACAGGAATTAATCAAAGATCTATCTTAAAAAACAGCCAACATCATTTAAGGAAAGCCTCAGACCAGTGTTTCCTTAAGAACATTTGGAGGAACATGCCAGCTTTGCCTGGCTTTTGGAGCCAGAGAGGCTGCCCCCGTGGAGCACTGCTACTATGCAATGTACTCTCTTGAGGGATCCCAGGGAGGGAATAATGTGTCTTCCAAACACATCAGTTTAAGGTCTCCCAGAGAATCCCCACCAAAACCTCTAAGGCAGTGGTTTTCAACCTGTGGGTTGTGACCCACAGGATCTGTATTAAAGGTCCACGGCATTAGGAAGATTGAGAACCACTGCTCAAGGACTAGTGGTTCATAAAGCACATCAGCAACTTTCCAGCTAAAATTAAAACGCCAAGATATGGCTGCTCTCATGATCACATTGCTCTGGAAGGCCTAGCTCAGTGGCTTTCAACACTTTTTCCCTGCCCCAGTGCACCACAGGGCTGGGTGCTGACTTCCAGCAGCCATAGTGCTTGTGGTGGGGATTTCCAACCTCATGGCTGTGGGTTGAAGAGTGGAGAGTCTCTAACATACTTCCCTCTCCATATTGTAGACTGCACAAAACAAAAAAACCAGAGATTTCCTGAGAGCTGGTTGTTAAAAAGAAGTCATACGTCTTTAGTCTACAAATATGAATATTGGCTGACTGATGATCTTTGTTCTTAGTTTGGAAAAGTTAGTTACAAATACATGGCAATGCAAAAAGAGTTCCATAAAACAGTGATAGGATACTGAGTACAGAACTGCACCACTGATAAAAGGAGTGAGTCCTACCTCAAGTGCCGGTTAAGTTCTTCCACATAATTTTTTTGATCAAGGACATCAGTAATTCTTTCATGCCTTTTAAAAAGAGCATAAAGGGGAGAAGTTTTTAAATTAATTTTTTTAATGGTTAATATCTCATAACTGTGTCTGATCTTCCGATGAAGCTTACACCAGTACCAATGTCTTTTTGAAACCAAGAGACAGAGCTTAGTAATGTCTATATGGCTCCAGAGTAAACAGCACGGCTGTCTGGGGAACAGGTCCTAGGAGATGAGGCTCCCTGTAGACGCCCTCCCTCTTCTACAAAATGGGCCTTTGTGCAGAGAAAAAGTCACTGCCATGCACAGTGAAAACAACATCAGCCCACAAGTCACCTGCAAACAGCTCTCACACTGAAGAAGAGACACCATGACACTTTCAATCTAAAGGCCAGGAAATATGGGTTAAAAGAAGTCTTTAATATTGTAAAGTTAGGCTCTCCCCCAATCTCCTTTTTTTTTTAAATGGAAAAAGTTAAAAATGTAGTTTATTGAAAGGGAAGAATCTTCTCACAGAGCGATAGCATACAATCCAACTTAAAAGTTTAAACAGGGGCTGGGTGCAGTGGCTTATGCCCGTAATCCACCTCTGGGAGGTGGAGGTGGGTAAACTGCTTGGGCTCAGGAGTTTGAGACCAGTCTGAGCAAAGGCAAGACCCTGTCTCTAAAAATAGCTGGGTGTTGTGGCAGGAGCCTGTAGTCCTAGCTACTTGGGTGACTGAGGCATAGGGATCACTTGAGGCCAAGAGTTTGAGGTTGCTGTGAACTATGATGCCATGGCACTAAACTGAGGGTGAAAGTGAGACTGTTGCAAAAAAAAAAAAAAAGTTTAAATGAATTAAATAACTTTAAAATTAACAACACAAATATGAAGTTGAAGTCACTGCCTTGGATAATTTATTTACTGCATCCACTATTTTACATAGGACATTTATTCTTAAGATAGAATAACTGGATGACATGTAATGACTTGGTTCTTACATCCAAGGGTCAAGCTGAGAATAGACTTGAGTGTGACAACTTCATTTTTAGAGTATGTTATGTAAGATATACACATACATTTGAGAAACATAAAAGGATGAATTTATGACACATGAATATGAGTTTTTAAGATGTCAATAGGGCTAGGCATTCTAGTATGATGGGAAACAACTCCCACAACAGACTAACAAACTGAGACATACTCTTTCATACTTAACAAGTATGAAATATCAAAGACTCTCTACCAAAAAAAAAATAATAATAATAATAACCTTTTGGGGTTGTGTTACCTTATAAGAAAGTAGCCTGAGGGTGGCACCTGTGGCTCAGTGGGTGGGTAGGTTGCTGGCCTCATATACGGGGAGTGGTGGGTTCAAACCTGGCCCTGGCCAAACTGCAACAAAAAATAGCCAGGCGTTGTGGCAGGCACCTGTAGTCTCAGCTACTTGGGAGGCTGAGGCAAGAGAATCGCCTAAGCCCAGGAGTTTGAGGTTGTTGTGAGCTGTGACACCGTAGCACTCTATTGAGGGTGATAAAGTGAAACTCTGTCTCTTAAAAAAAAAAAAGAAGGCAGCACCGGTGGCTCAGTGGTTAGGGCACCGGCCCCACATACCGAGGATGGTGGGTTCAAACCCAGCCCCAGCCAAACTGCAACAAAAAAATAGCTGGGCATTGTAGTTGGCGCCTGTAGTCCCAGATACTCGGGAGGCAGAGGCAGGAGAATCACATAAGCCCAAGGAGTTGGAGGTTGCCGTGAGCTGTGACACCACAGCATTCTACTGAGGGTTAATAAGTGAAACTGTCTCAAAAAAAAAAAAAGAAAGAAAGTAGCCTGAGTAGTTTAGAACAATTAAAAATCAACACACAGTGGCTACTCAGAAGACTACCACTTAGGACTTAGGATATTCTTACACCATCAACAAAATCCTGTGCAATTAGCCCTCTGGAGGTGGGGACCTCTGCTGTTTTGGCTTTTTTTTTTTGGTTTGTTGGTCATATGAAGCTCTTGCCTGTTATTTATCTGAATAATGAGTTGTCCTCAGAGAAGATGAAGACAGCCTGTCTTCCTTGGTACCCCCAAGACCCAGCCTGCATATGGTGGCAGTTGGGGTTGTATGGGTTGGGGTCCATCCTGTGGGCCACTTTGCCTCTCCTCCAAAAGCCAGTTTGGTCATTTCCAAGGCCACTTTGCAACCAGGAGTCCATTAATTCCCATTCTATAAGTGAGCTCTTCCCATTCTATAAGTGACTGGAGTTCATATGTGGTCCTGGTGCCGTCAGCTGCACAGATGTTACCTTCCTAATCACAGAGCCCCAGCACCTGTGGTAGGGGCCTTTGTCTTTAATCTCATTTAATGTTGATTAAACATTATTTGCTCAGTACCTTTGCTGAGCAAATGCTTCCTCTGTCCTGAAGATTATTACCTTTTTAAAATGCTTTTATATTTTCAGGCGTCTTTATTTTGTCTCTGAAGTTCTGTACTCTCCATTCTAGGGCATTTTATAATTTGGTTCTTTATTTACATTATTAAAGCCTTGTTGAAATCTAAGACAAAAACAAAAACAAAAATCCTGTGCAAAAAGGAAATAAATGTGCATTAAAATAAAAATGAAGGGTCGGTAACTGTGGCTCAAAGGAGTAGGCGCAAGAGGTGGCGGGCTCAAACCCAGCCCTGGCCAAAAACTGTAAAAAAATAAATAAAAAAAAATGAAGCCCCTTCCCCAATACACGTGGAAAAACATTTTTCAGTTACTAGCAAGAATTTAACAAAAAAAAATCTTAATTGTAGAACAATAGGGTGGCACCTGTGGCTCATCGAGTAGGGAGCCAGCCCAATATACCAAGGGTGGCAGGTTCGAACTCAGCCCCAACCAAACTGCAACAACAACAAAAAAATAGCTGGGCATTGTGGCAGGTGCCTGTAGTCCCAGCTATTCGGGAGGCTGAGTCAAGAGAATCGCCTAAGCCCAAAAGCTGGAGGTTGCTGTGAGCTGTGACGCCACAGCACCCTACCAAGGGTGACAGAGTGAGAGTCTGTCTCAAACAACAACAAAAATTGTAGAACAATAGGCAACAAAGCCAG
The DNA here is from genome assembly GCF_000181295.1 of Otolemur garnettii. Taxonomy (NCBI): domain Eukaryota; kingdom Metazoa; phylum Chordata; class Mammalia; order Primates; family Galagidae; genus Otolemur; species Otolemur garnettii. The sequence continues at coordinate 3,311,535 of NW_003852541.1, read as the reverse complement.
AAAGATACAACATAGCATCCTGCCTTCAGGACGGAGATTTGGGGTGAAATTGATTGTTCCATGAGCACCTAGGGAGATGTGCTATTCAGAGTGGGAAGGAGCAAGAATACAACTGGACCACAGTGCCAAGCCCTCAGGGCTGTATAGGCTCCTTCACCTCAGGCCTGTTTGATTCTCTGCATCCTGGGGCCAACAACATTAATTTATTTTTTTTATTTTTTAATTTTTGAGACAGAGCCTCAAGCTGTCCCCCTGGGTAGAGTGCCATGGCATCACAGCTCACAGCAACCTCCAACTCCTGGGCTCAAGCGAGTCTCCTGCCTCAGCCTTCCAAGTAGCTGGGACCACAGGCGCCCACTACAACCCCCGGCTATTTTTTGGTTGTAGCCGTCATTGTTGTTTGGCGGGCCTGGGTTGGATTCGAACCCGCCAAATTAGGTATATGTGGCTGGCGCCTTAGGCACTTGAGCCACAGACGCTGAGCCAAAAACATTAATTTATAAGACAATTTTTAAGCAAGTGATGATGACTGTAACTGTGTTAATACATTTTTGTATGCCTGTTATTTGTGCCATAGTTCTGGCAAGTAAGACTGGTTGCCTTGGCAGCAACTGTGGCTCAAAGGAATAGGATGCCTGTCCGATATGCCAGAGGTGGCGGGTTCAAACCCAGCCCCAGCCAAAAACTGTGAAAGAATAAAAAAAGGTATATACATTTTAAGAAAGGAAAAAAAAAATCTGTATTAAAATTGGATGGCGCCTGTGGCTCAATGGGTAGGCGCCAGTCCCATATACCAAGGGTGGAGGGTTCAAGCCCAGCCCCAGCCAAAATGCAATAGAAAACTAGCCGGGCGTTGTGGTAGGCACCTGTGGTCCCAGCTACTGGGGAGGCTGAGGCAAGAGAATCGCATAGGCCCAGGAGCTGGAGGTTGCCATGAGCTGTGTGACACCACGGCACTCTACCGTGGTGTCAAAGTGAGACTGTCTCTACAAAAAAAAAAAAAAAAAAAAAAGATTGGCTGCCTAATTTCTGAACACAAGAAGATTTTCTTCTATCATGGTACCAGGAATCCATGTGAGACTTATAAACAGCAATGGAAAATAATGTAGAGAGGCTAGGTGCTGTGGCTCACACCTATAATCCTAGTGCTTTGGGAGGCTGAGGTGGGTAGATTGCTTTAGTTCAGTAGTTCGAGACCAGTCTGACAAGAGTGAGACCCCCATCTCTAAAAAAAAAAATTAGCTGGGTATTGTGGCGTGCGCCTGTAGTCCCAGTTACCTGGGAGGCTGAGGCAAGAGGATCTCTTGAGCCCAAGAGTTTGAGGTTGCTGTGAGTTATAAGGCCATGGCACTCTACTCAGGGTAACAGACTGAGACTCTGTCTCAAACAAACAAAAACCATAACTTAGAGCTTGCATAGAACAGAAGAAATCCAAACTTACAAGTGGGTAAAAAAAAAAAAAAAGGCAGAGGGAAACTTCATACGAAGTTCACCATCCTGACCCAAGTAGTATTTTTATTACAAATACAATACTGAGCTAAAAAACTAAGATTTGGGGGAGAGTCATCTTTGCATATACAATATCAAAAGAACACTTACTCTTGTTTACTTTTCTCTACTAACATTCAACTGCCAGGGATAGTTCTGGGAGTGCACTTGGGAGACATGTATAGCTTAGTGCAGTGTTGGGCCTGGAGCCTGGCTGCAGGGCTCGCCTTAGAGGTGGATGTAGTGGTATCTCCTGCTTCCTCCAGTTCATCCTGGATCTCTTGACTGACACTGGACTGCAGGGCCACAGGAGTGAGCCACTGCTTTGGGAGGCAGCTCTGTGGAAAGGGTACATAGGAGCTGAAGTAGGCAAGTGACTGATCAAGTGAGGAATCTCTTTCTCACATACATGTTTGATAAAACTAAAGAAAACTTAGGCACCTTTTATGTATCCAATGATGGCACTGCATTTGTATTATTTCACCAGTTCTATAACTTTTCCTATATCAACTTCTAGGAAATCAGGCTCCCTAAAACAACAACTTTTTTAAAGTTAAATGTTATTCCTAGTGAAAGGATGGCTGGTCTTAATAGTAAAGTAACAAAAAAAATTATTAGCTCGTAATTTTTCAGTAACTGCTAAAAATCAAGCACTCTCTGCTCTCTGTCCTCTCTGACTAGCAGGAACCCTGTGGAATTGTTTTCACAAACCACTGAAAAGAACAGACACAAAGGAAATGTAAATCTTCTTTTTACATTCACCAGCTCCTTCTCTTTCAGAATTTGTTTCGTAGCCTCAACAGTTCCTGAGTAGATCCCTGGAGGAAGAACAAGGTATAAGGCTAGGCTTCAGGATCAGAAACTCTGGTGAAAAGTCTGTCTGGGGGGAGGTGGGGGTGCCTGTGGCTCAATGAGTAGGGTGCAGGCCCCATATACGGAGGGCGGTGGTTCAAACCTGGCCCTGGCCAAACTACAGAAAAAAATAAAAAATAAAAAAGAGGATGGCCCCTGTAGCTCAGTGAGCAGGGCACTGGCCCTACACCATATACTGAGGATGGCAGGTTTAAACCCAGCCCCACCAAACTGGAAGCTGTAAGCAAGATGACTGCTTGAGCCCAAGAGTTTGAGACCAGCCTGGGCAACACAGAACAACTCAGTCTCTATAAACAATTTAAAACATTAGCCAGGAGCAGTGGAACATAGGTGTGCCTGTAAGCTCAGCTACTTGGGAGGCTGAGCTAGGAGGATCACTTTTGTCTAGGAGTTTGAGGTTTCAGTGAGCTATGATTGTGCCACTGCACACCTGTCTAGGTGACAGAGTAAGACACTATCTCTGGGGAAAAAAAAAAGAAAGAAAAGAAAAAAGAAAAGAACGTCCTTGTGAAGAGGAGTGGGGATAGGGGTGAAAGAGAGGCATGAAATGACATCCAAAACACACTATGATCAAAGATGCCCTACAAATAAACACATAACTGTATGGCATTAAACAAAAGCTTGGAAGAAGACGCAAAAACAGCTTCTTCTATGGAGGAGTGGGACTGATGTGAGGCGGGGGTGGGGGGGTGGGGAGTGTGTGTGGGGAATTCCATGTGTATTCCTTATTCCTATCTTAACATAATTCCTTCAACAACGAGAACAGTAATGTACTGCCTCTGTAATTAAAAATACTAAACAAGTGGCACCTGTGGCTCAGTGAATAGAGCACTGGCCCCATATACCGAGGGTGGTGAGTTTAAACCCAGCCCAGGCCAAACTGCAATAAAAAATAGATGGGCATGGGCGGCGCCTATAGCTCAAAGGAGCAGGGCGCCGGCTCCATATGCCAGAGGTGGCGGGTTCAAACCCAGCCCCGGCCAAAAACTGCAAAAAAAAAAAAAATAGCTGGGCATTGTGGCAGACACCTGTAGTCCCAGCTACTTGGAAGGCTGAGGCAAGAGAATCGCCTAAGCCCAAGAGCTGGAGGTTGCTGTGGAGCTGTGACGCCACAGCACTCTGCCAAGGGTAACAAAGTGAGACCCTGTCTCAAAAAAAAAACAAAGAAACAAAAAAAAACACCTAAACAGGCTGGGTATGGTGATTCACACTTCTAATCCTAGCTCTCTGGGAGGCTGAAGAGGGGAGATCCCTTCAGGGATTTAAGACCAACCTGTGCAAGAATGAGACTTTGCCTCTAAAATAAATAAAAATAAATAAACAAGCACTAAAATCTCAAAGCAAAAATAAGAGAAGTATTCTTTGCCAGGATTTCTTAAAAAATGTACAAAACAACATACAATATAGTACTTACTCCTTGCCACCATCAAGATCCTGCACATCCTTAAGGTAGAGGGAAAAATCAATCACTCCAACCTGATCAAAATAAAATACACAAGTTCAAATTTAAAAATGACATTTCCTATTTTTCACAAACTTTTGAAATTCAGTGTATTTACGTTATTATCTCTTTCCTATGAACATTTAATTAGGCTAAGCAGCTCTATAAATTGCTAATCAACCAACAAACCAAAAGAAAAATATCCCTGGCTCGGCGCTTGTGGCTCAAGTGGCTAAGGCGCTAGCCATGTACACCCAAGGTGGCAGGTTCGAATCCAGCCCAGGCCCACCAAACAACAATGACAGCTGCAATCAAAAAATAGCCTGGCGTTGTGGCGGGCGCCTCTGGTCCCAGCTACTTGGGAGGCAGAGGCAGGAGACTCGCTTGAGCCCAGGAGTTGGAGGTTGCTGTGAGCTGAGATGCCACGGCACTCTACCCAGGGGGGGATAGCTTGAGGCTCCTGTCTCAAAGAAAAAAAAAAAGAAAAATATCCCTTCCTGGGCTGCTCCTGTGGCTCAGTGAGTAGGGCACCGGCCCCGTATACTGAGGGTAGCAGGTTTGAACCTAGCCCCAGCCAAACTGCAACAAAAAATAGCTGGGTATTGTGGCGAGTGCCTATAGTTCCAGCTACTCAGGAGGCTGAGGCAAGAGATCGCCTAAGCCCAAGAGCTGGAGGTTGCTGTGAACTGTGATGCCAGAGCACTCTACAAGGGTGACAAAATACCCCCCCCCCCAAAAAAAAGAAAAGAAAATATCCCTACCACCTTTTAGGATATAGGATTTGAGAGTATTCTGAAATTTCATCACCTAGTTAAGATTAGTTTTATGTGTTTAGTCAATAATCACATTGTTTATAAAGATCAACAAAGTTCTTTGGGAACAAAGTAATTAAAAAGAGAGAGACCTGGATCTTTAGACTAAAGTGGTTACCTTAACTGACACTCTCTTTCCTCAAATTTTGGTGAAATAGTCTAATTAGTATTTCATGAAAATTCTCTACCCCTGCTAAGAACTAAGGAGGACCAAGACCCCTTACACATCTAAACATCAAAGTCTTTGTACGAAATAAAGAACTTGAGAGTAAGTGAAGCCGTTCCTATTTGAAATATAAGAAAATTGGGTGCCATCTAAATGTCCATCAACAGAGAAAATGTTACATCAATCGTGTTATACCCATGTCATAAAACCTATAGAACCGTAACACAGAATGCAACGATAGATGTATAACATAAAAAAACTTCAGGATACAATTTTAAGTCAAAGAATAACGTGTCTAGCAATAACTCCACTATAGTAATCACACTTATGTTAAAAACAAAGCTAATGACACTTATCCAAAGCTATGTGTCGTGGTTTTAAGACATGTCTCCAATTTCTATGATATGCCTCCTGCTATGGGGAATCTATATTCCTGCCTTTAACCTCGGAGGCCTTAGTGAAGGGAT
>NW_003852541.1:3298548-3305410 GCF_000181295.1 Otolemur garnettii | reverse complement strand
AGCCATGGTTTGGTGCCCGTAGCACAGGCTACAGTGCCAGTCACATGTACTGAGGCTGGCAGGTTCAGACCCGGCCCAGAACAGCTAAACAACAAGGACAACTGCAGCAAAAAATAGCCAGGTGTTGTGGCGGGCACCTGTAGTCCCAGCCTCTCGGGAGGCTGAGGCAGGGGAAATAGCTTAAGCCCAAGAGTTTGAGGTTGCTGTGAGCTGTGATGCCATAGCATTCTACCCAGAGCGACACCTTGAGACTCTGTCTCAAAAACTAAAAAAAAGAAAAGAAAAATAGAAAAGCTTCTAGAAAGGTTTACCCCCAAATCATTACCATTACCTGTGGGAAACAGAGAGAAACAGAGGGATGGGAGAAAGGAAGGTTGAATTTCTCTTTGTACATTATATACTTCTATAATGCATAGTTTTCTCCAGCAAGCATGCATTTCTTTTGTAATAAAAATTAAATTATAAAAACATTTTTTGGCTCAGCACTTGTAGCTCAGCGGTTAGGGCACCGGCCACATACCCCAAGGCAAATGGGTTTGAACCCAGCCAGGGCCTGCTAAACAACTGCAACAACAAAAAATAGCCAGGCATTATAGTGGATACCTATAGTCCCAGCTACCTGGGAGGCTGAGGCAAGAGAATCACTTAAGCCCGAGAGTTTGAGGTTGCTGTGAGCTGTGACATTACAGCACTCTACTGAGGACAATATAGTGAGACTCTGCCTCAAAAGAAAAAAAGCTGAAGAGAATACTTCCATACCATATAACTCTAGCTTAACAGATCTGAAGGAAATGATTTCTAGAAAAAAAAATATATAAATGACTAGATAATTTTCCTAAAACTTAGGAAACCAATAAACTGATCAAAAATGAGGCAAAAATAAAAGTAATCAAAGAACTGAGACTCCCAAAAAGGCACAGGAGTGAAGCAGTCATATCAGTAAGGTCTAGCAAATCATCAAAGAAAAAAGAATTCCTTCTCTTGTAAACTTTGTTGGAAAACATGAAAAATAGTATTTTCCAGTTTATTTTATCAGGTTAATATGATCTTTTTCTTTTTAAGACAGAGTCTTACTATGTTGCCCTTGGTAGAGTGCTGAGGTGTCATAGCTCACAGCTCACAACCGAGGCGTCATAGCTCACAGCTCACAGCAACCTCAAACTCTTGGGCTTAAGTGATTCTCTTGCCTCAGCCTTCCAAGTAGCTGAGACTACAGGCGCCTGGCTATTTTTTTGTTAGAGTTGCCATTGTTGTTTACCAGGCTCCAGCCCAGTTCGAACCTGCCATCCCTGGTGTATGTGGCTGGCACCCTTACCCACTAAGCTATGGGTGCCAAGCCAGGTTAATATAAACTTGATGATGAAAAGTGGCAAAGATACTACAGAAAAGAAAATTCAGAATAGTTTCACCTATAAGCAGGCACACAAAATTTCCAAATGAACCATGAATGTATGAAATCCAGGGTTACACAATGACCAAGTAGGGTTTACTTTAGGAATGCATGGATAATGCTACAATGGGAAACCTATGAATAATTGACACAACATGCCAATAGATGACAGAAAAGGTACTGGACAGCACTCAATATGTATTTCTAATAGAACCACAAAATAAACTGGTGAGGAACAGTATTTCTAAACCTGAGACATCAGACATCAAGAGCAAACATTCATACTTCACGGTGACATCCTATACACACTGCTGTTCAAGACAGAACTACACCAGAATGCTCAATAATATGTCTAGTATTTGACAAAAATCATAATAGAGCTTTTATTTTGGAATTCACCAAAATGATGTTGAAGTTCATCTAGTAAAATGAACAGCCTAGAACTATTTAAAACAGAATATAACACAGTAGGCAGGAGGTTAACCATTGGTGTGCAGAACATACTATGTGGATCTAATAAATACAAGAATATGCTACTGAAATAGGGATGAAGAGATTCAGGAACCAAAGAGAAGAATCTTAAACTAAGCACACTAGGGATGTTTCACATATGATGTGGGCAGCATTTCAAATTATTAGAAAATATTTATAATATTAAATTACATGAGAAAACTGGTTTACTATTTATAAATATAATCTAGATTCCCACTTTATAGCATGTCAAAACATATGCCAGATTATTTAAATTTGAAAAATACATATCTGCTTTAAAAAATTAGGTTAGTTTTTAGGTGGGAAGGGACCTTTAAAAGACAGTACATTACAGGCTACAAAGTAAACATCAAAAGGTCAGCCATGGTGGCTCATGCCTATAACCCTAGCACTCTTGGAGGCTGAGGTGAGTGGATTGCTTAAACTCATGAATTCGAGACCAGCCTGAGCTAAAAGCAAGACCCTGTCTCCATTAAAAATAGAAAAACCGAGGCAAGATGATCGCTTGAGCCCAAAAGTTGGAGATTGCTATGAACAATGATGCCACAGCACTCTACCTAGGGGAACAGCTTCAGACTCTATCTCAAAAATAAAATAAAATAAAATCACACCACCCCTAAAAAATCAGAAAAATTTATAACAAAAAATCCTGACAAAGGGTCAATATCAACTCTATGACAAAGAAGTAGAAAAAGAAAACTCAGAAAAAATGAGCAAAGGATATGAAAAGGTCACAAATGCTGAACCTCCAATGGCAAATAAAACATGAAAAACACTTAAAAACTTGAAGTGATGAGCTGTCTTATCAGATTGAAAAAGATCAAGAATGTGTATCACATTCAGTGTCAGCAAGAAGAAACGCTCTTGTATAGGGCCTCCTGTTGTCAGTGGCCCTGCACAATGGAAGACCTTTCTGGGGGCCAATTTTATAGGATCTATCAAAATGTAGAATGTATGTACTTTGACATAGTAATCCAAAAGTTGTCTTAAAGAAATAAATGGACAAGAATGCAAAGAACTGTAAGGATGTTAATAATATTATTGTTATAAAATAGAAACAACCTTACTAATTTATAATAAAGTATTGATTACATTTTAGTACATTAAAAAATGAAATACTTTTCCCTCAATTCTCCTGTGTGTTTGTGTGCGAGTGTGTATGTGTGTACATGTTTGGGGTAGAGGGGAGGAAGAGGAAAAAAAAACATTAAAAAAAAATTGAATACTGGCCCACAGTACTCTACTGGGGGTGATAAAGTGAGACTCTGTCTTAAAAAAAAAAAGTAATACTGGTGAGGCATGGTGGCTTATGCCTATAATCCCAGCAGTTTGGGAGGCCAAGATGAGAGGATTGTTTGAAGCTTGGAGTTTGAGACCCACCTGGGACAAGATAGTGAGAACTTATCTCCACAAAAAATAGAAAACTATGGCTTGGTGCCTGTGGCACAGTGGTTATAGTGCCAGCCACATGCACCAAGGCTGGTGGGTTCAAGGCTGGCCTGGGCCAGCTAAACAAGGATAACTGCAACAACAACAAAAAAATAGCTGGGCATTCTGGTGTGCGCCTGTAGTCCCAGCTACTTGAGAGACTGAGGCAAGAGAATTGCTTAAGCCCAAGAGTTTGAGGTTGCTGTGAACTGTGATGCCACAGTACTCTACCAAGGGTGACATAGTGAGATTCTGTCTCAAAAAAAAAAAAAAAAAATAGCCTAGCACCTGTGGTAAGCCCCTGTAGTTCTGTTACTATGGAGGTTGAGGCAGGAGGATAACTTGAGCCTAGGAGTTCAAGGCTGCAGTGAGTTAAGATTGCACCATTGCACTCCAGCCTGGAAAACTCTGTCTCAAAAAAGAAAAAAAAAAATAAGGGCTGGGTGTGGTGGTGGCTCACACCTAACACTTAAGGAGGCTGAAGCAGAAGGATAGCTTTAAGCCAGGGGTACTGGACCAGCCCAAGCAACATAATGCATCCCTGTCTTTGCTAAAAATAGAAAAAATTAGCTGGGTATGGTGGCATGCGCCTGTAGTTCCTGCTACTTGGAAGGCTGAGGTAGAAGGACTGCTTTAGTCCTGGAATTTGAGGTTGTAGGGAGCTATGATGATGCCACTGCACTCTAGCTGAGGTAACAGAGCAAGACTCTGTTTCAATTAAAAAAAAAAAAAGAAAGACTACCAGTTACAATGGTTTATATCTATGTCTATTGTCATTAAGGGCCATATGGAACATATTGTTAAATTTTAAAAGATTACAAAATGGTATACTTATAACAATAATCACAGTTTGGTTTTTCTAGCTTATTTTTTGTTGCTGTTATTGAGCTAGAGTCTCACTTTGCTCTAGGTAAAGTGCTGTGGCATCGTTGCTGTAAGCTATGGTCTCTTGGGTTCAAGTGATCCTTTTGCTGGCCTTCCAAGTAGCTGGGACTTCAGGCACCCAACACAATGCTCAGCTAGTTTTTTTTTTTTTTTTTAAGGGATGGGGTCTTGCTGTTGCTCAGGCTAGTCTTGAACTCCTGAGCTCAGGCAATCTACCACCTTGGCCTCCCAGAACGCTAGGAGAATAATCATATTTTGGCTTAGTAAAAAAAGAAAATGCCAAAGATCTCACTCTAAAATATGCAAATACATACATACATGCAGCCTTTGTTCAAGTGCTGAAAACTGTAACACTGAATAACTGTCTTGATATAATAAGAGTATGTGTGATGTTAGCCGGGCATTGTGGTGGGCGCCTGTGGTCCCAGCTACTTAGGAGGTTGAGGCAAGAGAATCGCCTAAACTCAGGAGTTGGAGGTTGCTGTGAGCTGTGACACCATGCCACTCTACCAAGGGCAAGACAGTAAGACTCTGTCTCAAAAAAAAAGAGTATGTGTGATGTTCAGTTTCTTTTCAAAAATATTTCCCTGTATTTTTTTTGAAAAAAGTTTCAATATGCAAAAACAATAAAACAATTTTTTTATAAAAGGGAGGAGAGATAACAAAAAATGTTGATCTTGGGGCGGCGCCTATGGCTGGTGGGTAGGGCACCAGCCCTATATGCCAGAGGTGGCAGGCTCAAACCCAGCCCTGGCCAAAAACTGCAAAAAAAAAAAAAAAATGTTGACCTTGGTATGGAGGGATGAGGGAAAGTTTAGCTTTTTCAGGTCCAGACAGGTATTAAGAAGTAGGCTGGGTGGTGGCCCAGCCATAGCTCCAAGAAGGTACAGAAGCAAGATGGGTCAGAGCGCCTGCTGCCCTGCAGACATTTGCAGTCCCTGCCACCAGCAGCTCAGGCCTCAGCCCTGATCACCAGCTCCCGCACATGAGGAAAGCCCATCCCAAGGGACCTGTGCCTCCCCTACCCCCAGAGTGTTCTATAACTTACTGCTTACTTTCATTTGTGCCCATTTTATTCTCCTGACTTCCCCAATCTCTCCCAACTCTGTCTTACCACTTACCATCCTACTTCTTTGAACTTCTAGATTAGTCTTCTTAATGTTTTTGCTGTGCCTATTCTTGGCCACTTCTAACTCTCACCTGAATGGCTGCTAGATTGAGCTTTCTCAAACCCAGGCCTGATCATTTCAGTATACAGCTTAAAACCTCCAACAGCTCCCAAAGCTCAAGCAATATATATACAAGCTAACCCCTTTAGCCTGGCATCAATGACCTAACTGGGCCCAGTCTCTACCTTCACTACACCCACTGAGCACATCCTAAGTTCTAGCCAAGGAGAACAGCCTACTGTTTCCAAACAAGTGAAGCTTGTGAGTGCTCCTGCCACGCCACTTCTTCACCTTTCCCTGACACCCCCCCCCGCCCCGCCCCCAGTACACCACCTTGCTCAGTTCTCCACAAGAACTGAGCTGTCCCTTTTTGGTACAGCACATAGCTGCACATGCTCTGTTACACCCCTGGCCTAATGAAGGTATTCTATTTAGAGCCAAAATTCCATTTTACCTGAGAATCCAAATCCTCTCCTTTTAAGCAGAGATTGGCATCGAGAACATTGAGTCCCACCAGCAGGCCTACGATCACCATCCCTTCCTCCTCCATCATTAATGCCTCAGGCTCATAGAACTCACTGCAAGAGATGGACAGGACAGAGACAATGCTTAGAAACACTTTGACTCCTCAGCCCCACCATGCTCTGCCTTTCAGCTTCACCCTAGAGCCAGAAGATATCTGGTGTGAATTTCCTTCCATCCTTTTTATTGCTCTCCACTGCTTCAAGTGCTGCTGTTCTTCTGTCCCCTTTCCTCTTCCTGTGGCTTGGAATGGACTCTTCCCTCCTCCTAAGGTTAACACCCCTGTCTAGGCCCTGGACTCCAGACATTCTCATCAGCTCTTGGCAACTGCATTCCTGACCATCATTCTGCCCCACCTATGTCTCAGTGGCTTCTCTTCTGTATTGATATGAACCACTTGTACAATGACAGTCATGTAAACAGGAATGGGATTCCAGGGCCAGCCACAGTGGCTCAGGCCTGTAATCCTAGCACTTTGGGAGGACGAGGCAGGTGGTTTGCCTGAGCTCAGGAGTTTGAGACCAGCCTGAGCTAGAGCGAGACACAGTCTCTAAAAATAGCCAGATGTTGTGACAAGCGCCTGTAATTTCAGACGCTCAGGAGGCTGAGGCAAGAGAATTGCTTGAGCCCAAGGGTTTGAGGTTGCTGTGAGCTGTGATGCCAGGGCACTCTACCAAGGGTGACAAAGAGAGACACTGTCTCAAAAGAAAAAAGAAAAGTTTAACTCAAAAGAGAGCTTTCCTAGGGTAGCACCCGTGGCTTAGTGGGTAGAGCACTGGGCCCAGATACTGAGGGTGGTGGGTTCAAACCTGGCCCCAGCCAAACTGCAACAGAAAAAAAGCCAGGCATTGTGGCAGGTGCTTGTAGTCCCAACTACTCAGGAGGCTGAGGCAAGAGAATAGCCTAAGCCCAGGAATTGGAGGTTGATGTGAGCTGTGACACTGTAGCACTCTACCAAGGGCAATAAAGTGAGACT
>NW_003852541.1:3279250-3298119 GCF_000181295.1 Otolemur garnettii | reverse complement strand
AAAAAAAAAAATAGCTGGGTGTTGTGGTAGGTACCTATAGTCCTAGCTACTTGGGAGGCTGAAGTAAGAGAACTGCTTAAGCCCAAGAGTTTGAGGATGCTGTGAGCTGTGACACCACAGCACTCTACTGAGGGCTACATAGTGACACTCTGTCTCAAAAAAATCAAAACCAAACAAACAAACAGAGTTTTCTCTTGTAAATTATCAGAGTCTAGAGAAAATTTCTTTTATAATAATTATGTTTTCTCATATAGTTGTAAGCATCAAAAATGAACCAGTCATAAATTTCTGTGAGCTTTATACACTCTCCTTTTATACAAAATCATTTACAGAACTATGTTTTAATTATTTACAAGGCAACACATAAGAACAGATAGGTGACATAATACCTTAAGAGATGTTTATTGTCTATAAGCACTTTCAGATAATCTGCCAGTTTCTTTTGCATGAGTGCAAGATAAAGCCAAGCTCTGCCTCTTCCCACAGCAGTCCTGGAATTCAAACATTGTCAAACTGTTGTGGTGTAACATAACAACAAACACAGACAACTCTCAATTTAGCTATTGAGATACACATGTTCTACTGCCTGCTTGTGAATGCAGAGAATACTCTGCTGCTTTGGGTGGAAGGAGGAATGCAAAGTCCGGGCAGGCAGAGAAATGACTCACTTCATACCTTTGGGCACTATTTGAATTTTGTACTGGGGCATGTATTTTTTTTTTTCCAACTCAAAAGGAGAAAAATTTAAACCACAAGAATCTGATTTCTGGAGCAAATACAATTAGATAATGTTTTGCATATATTCATAAAATTACACAGGGAGCCAGGAAATAACAGGATAGATTTTGTATAATGGATAAACATTTTTTTAAAAGACTAATGCAGGCTCGGTGCCCGCAGCACAGTAGTTATGGTGCCAGCCACATGCACCAAGACTGGTGGGTTCATACCTGGCCCAGGCCAGCTAAACAACAATGACAACCGCAACAACAACAACAACAACAACAAAAATAGTTGGGCATTGTGATGGGCGCCTGTAGTCCCAGCTACTTGGGAAGCTGAGGCAAGAGAATCACTTAAGCCCAAGAGTTTGAGGTTGCTGTGAGCCACGATGCCACAGCACTCGACCAAGGGTGACACAGTAAGACTCTGTCTCAAAAAAAAAAAGGACTAATGCAGACTTGATACAGTGTTGAAGTCTCACAAGATTTCTAAGGCATTAGCTTAAAGGTACAATTTTATGTTTTATTCTTAATTGTGGCAAATTACAACATAAAATTTATCATCTTGGGTGGCGCTTATGGCTCAAAGGAGTAGGGTGCTGGCTCCATATACCAGAGGTGGTGGGTTCAAACCCTGCCCTGGACAAAAACTGCATAAAAAAAAAATTATCATCTTAACTAAGTGTAGAGTTTTCAGTAGGGTTAGGTAAATTCACACTATTGTATGACCAATCTCAAAGGTACAATTGTGAAAAGACCTAAGTTAAACATTGAAAGAAAGAAAAAGCTGGGTGTAGTGGTGCTCGCCTGTAGTCCCAGCTATCAGGAGGCTTAGGTGGGAGGGATGCTAGAGCCCAAGTGTGCAAGGCTGCAGTGTGACTGCACCTGTGAATAGCCACTGCACTCCAGCCTGGACAACATAGCAAGACCTCATCTCTAAAAAAAGACAAAGAAAAAAGAAAAGTCAAGTCTCCCAGTTGTAGACTTAAAACTGTTAAAGAAAAAAAAATTCTGTTCTAAGAAAGTAACTGCATTTGTAACATCCAAGAAAGTGGTAAAGGAAAGGCTGTAATTAATAACCTACACAAATGGAAGCTCTCTGGGCCAAAGACCATGCATACTAAAAGAGTCAGAATGCATCCTCAGTGATTTCAGAAGCCAGGCTCAGAAGGATTAATCTTGGGACATGAAAAGTGGAGGCTGACATGTGCAACTCCTGGGGTTTGGGAGTGGGTAGGGTACCAGGCAATTTAATGACAACAGGTTATTAAAATTCTACATCTAGTAATATATCCTAAGGAAATAACTTAGAATAGAGACAAAAGGTACATTTGGGAATGGTCACCACAGCACTGTTTGTGATAATGAGAATCTAAAGGGGAGATTGACTTTGAACACATTAGCTATTAGACAGAATAGTATTTGGCCATTTAAAAAATGTTGCTTAGGCTTGGCGCCTGTGGCTCAAGTGGCTAAGGCACCAGCCACATACACCTAAGGTGGCAGGTTTGAATCCAGCCCGGGCCTGCCAAAAACAACAATGACGGCTGCAACCGAAAAAAAAAAAAAATTACCAGGCATTGTGGCGGGCGCCTGTGGTCCCAGCTACTTGGGAGGCTGAGGCAGAAGACTTGCTTGAGCCCAGGAGTTGGAGGTTGCTGTGAGCTGTGATGTCACAGCACTCCACCCAGGGGGATAGCTTGAGGCTCTGTCTCAAAAAAAATGATGCTTATTGGGAGGCTGAGGTGGAAGGATCACTTGAGCCCAGCAGTTTGAGATCAGCCTGAGCAACATAGTGAGACCCTGTCTGGAAAAAAAAAATAACCGATACTGTGGATATAAAAAGGTTTAAACTCTAAATGTCAAAAACAGCATATAAATTTAAACTTAAATGTCAAAAACAGCATATACAGTTTAATACTGAAGTTTTTTGGAATAGGTAACAATACCTTCATTTAGTTTAAAAACCAGAAAGTAAGCTTGGCGCCTGTAGCTTAAGTGGCTAAGGCGCCAGCCCCATATACCAGAGCTGGAGGGTTCCAATCCAGCCTGGGCCTGCCAAACAACAATGACAACTACAACCAAAAAATAGCCAGGCGTTGTGGCTGGTGCCTGTAGTTTCAGCTACTAGGGAGGCTGAGGCAAGAGAATCACATAAGCCCAGGAGTTTGAGGTTACTGTGAGCTGTGATGCCACAGCACTCTACCTGACAGCTTGAGGCTCTGTCTCAAAAAACAAACAAACAGAAAGTATTAAAAGGCACACAGTTGCAGTGCTCTTTCACCTTCCCATTCCCTCTTCCTTATATGGTAACAGTGAAAGATTCACTTTCAAACAAGTAAAAATATAATCTGTCTCAAAAAAAAAAAAGAGATGCAATGTTTTTACTTTTTCATTAAATGTTAACAAAAGTTAACATTTAGGAGGGATAGTGGATCATTTAAGGTTGTTTGAGACTTGCAGGATGAATTTTGCATCCTGGGAGAAATATCTCTAGAATTTAACCTCCCCTCATATAATTAAGATTAAAATATCCTTTATAGTGTGGCGTATCATCCTATCATCTAAATTGTTCTGCTGGGCAGCTCCTGTGGCTCAGTGAGTAGGGTGCCGACCCCATATACCAAGGGTGGTAGGTTCAAACCTGGCCCCAGCCAAAATGCAACAAAAAGATAGCTGGGAGTTGTGGCTGGCACCTGTGCTCTGAACTACTCGGGAGGCTGAGGCAAGAGAATCGCCTAAACCCAGGACTTGGAGGTCTCTGTGAGCTGTGATGCCACCGCACTCTACCGAGGGTGACAAAGTAAGACTCTGTCTCTAAAAAAATAAATAATTCTGCTGCTTTCTTTTGTTGTTGTTATTGTTGAGACAGTCTCCCTCTGTTGTACAGTGAAGTTCATGGCTACAGTTTGTTCCAAATTAGAAAAAGTTTGATCAGCAAAGAATTGAGAAAAGGGCAAATGACAGGGAGTTTTTAAAGAAACATCAAATAGATGCAACCCCTTTCACTCACTTTAATTCTGGCAGATTTCTGACACTAGTAGCTATATCTGATGCTTCTGGACAAAGTTTCTCCACCAGCTCCAAAGGACCAAAGAAAGATTTATTTTGGCCAATAAAACTCTTCTTAACTAAAAGGGAAAACAAAAGTGTTATCCATAAGAACAGGTTGCAAAATTTCTTAAGGGAACCACAGTTTCTCTCCCCAAAGAAAAATGAAAGCTGCAGAGCTCCAGTGCTTAATCCTTCTGATTTAGTCTTAGGGACTGGGAAAGGCCAAGTAGCAAGTTAGCTCTCCCTTCCTCTGGCAACAGTTCCTCTGATATGCCTAATACATGTTTTCTCTAAGTAGTTACTGCCCATGGAATATAATACTTGCCTCATATGATCACCTGTGAAATCCTTCCCCATTTTCTCTCCTGCTTAATTTTTCTCAAATCATCACCATCATCTATTGTTTGATACTTTTTTAAAAATTAAATCATAGCTGTGTACATTAATGCAGTCATGGGGTACAATGTGCTAGTTTTATATACGATTTGAAATATTTTCATCAAACTGGTTAACATTGCCTTCACAGCATTTTCTTAGTTATTGTGTTAAGACATTTATATTCTACATTTAGTAAGTTTCACATGTACCCTTGTAAGATGCACCGTAGGTGTGGTCCCACCAATTACTCTCCCTCCACCTATCCTGCCCCCTCCCCGCCCCTCCCTTTCCCCTATTCTTGGGCTATAATTGGGTTATAGCTTTCATATGAAACTAGTTTCATAGTAGGGCTGAGTGAGTACATTGGATACTTTTTCTTCCATTCTTGAGATACTTTGCTAAGAATATGTTCCAGCTCCATCTAGTGTTGTTTGATACTTTTATAATATTGGTCCCTGCTCCTAGTGTTGTCTCCTCCACACTCTTGCAATATATTCTCCATATAGCTAGAAGTTCTTTTAAAAATGCAATCTAGGGGGCGGTACCTGTGGCTCAAAGGAGTAAGACTCCGGCCCCATATGCTGGAGGTGGCAGATTCAAATCCAGCCCTCACCAAAAACTGCTTTAAAAAAAAACCAAAAAGCAAGTTCGGCTGGGTGCCAGTAGCACCATGGTTACAGCGCTGGACACGTGCACCAAGGCTGGGGGTTTGAACCCAGCCCTGGGGGTGGCACCTGTGGCTCAAGGAATAGGGCACCCACCCCATACGCTGGGGGTGGTGGGTTCAAGCCTGGTCAGGCCAAAACTGGGGGGCGGGGGAAACCTAAACAAAAAAATAGCTAGGCGTGTGGCAGGCGCCTGTAGTCCCAGCTACTTGGGAGGCTGAGGCAAGAGAATCACTTAAGCCCAAAAGTTTGAGGTTGCTGTGAGCTGTGACACTATAGCACTCTACCAAGGGCGACATACTAAGACTCTGTCTCAAAAAAAGAAAAAAAAAATGCAAGCTAAGTCTCATTTCTCCTTTATTTAAAATACACTTACAATAAACCCAACTCCTCACCACAACCTTTAAGAGCCTATATGCAGCTGCTTCTACTCTCCTGACTGTATCTCCTCGCATTCTCTCTCTTAGCACACCTCAGTTACCTAGAGTCTTCCTCAAGCCAAGGCTGGTCCCACTCAGGACCTCTGCCCTTTACATCTGTTTGTTTTTAAGCTAAATGTTCTTGCCCCAAATGTCTGCATAGCTGGCAGCTGCTTTTCCTTTGGATCTTGGCTCATATTTCACCTTCTCAGAAAGATCTTCCCCTCTTACCCAGACTGAAAAGTTCCTTCCTTGATTCTCTATTACTTAACTCGTTTTGTTCCCTTTAATTTGTAGCATTTTAAAACTATGTTTGTTTCTGCCTTTATTGTCTATTTTGTCCTCTAGAACGTCACTGTCCAAGGCAGTCACTAGTCACATGTGCTACTAAGCACTTGAAATATGGCTACTGGAACTGAGTAACTGAACTGGGATGTGCTGCTAAGTGTAAAACACAGGGGATTTTTAGGCCTTACTATAAAAAAGGACAGAAATATCTCATTACTAAGGCGTTTAAATACTGATTATGTCATATATTTTGGATACACTGGGTTCAATAAAATACACTTAATCTTTAAATTTCATAATAATGTTTAAACTTTTTTATTAACATGGTTACCAAAAATTAAAAATTGCCTGTGTAGCTTGCATGCCATTTCCACCAGGCAGGGCTGTTCTAGAATGTCGCTTATCGAGGGCAGGGACCTTGTCTGTTCTGTACACTGCCATTACCCCAGCACCCACAACAATGTTTGACACGGGTGACTGAATGCTGACCCAACACCTATACCAAATTTCCAAGCTCCCGAACGCCCCTCAGGCTCACCTTTCAGCCCATGTTTGAGGCAGTGCTCCATCACTACAAAGAACTGCTGCAAGGGGGCATGGTCTGCATCCAGGCTGCGGCCCAGGCTCAGGGCAGACTGAAGCAAGACCTTGATGCTGAGTTTCATCATGTGCATAAGGTTGGTACGCTCCTCCATCATCTGGCACTTGGAAGCTGTAGGACAGAAGTAAAGACAGACAGCTTCGTTAGTGAACTGAGCGCGGTCCCGGGTGGGGAGGTTGGATGTTGGGCAGTAGAGGAAAGACGGGCTTAGGCAGGAGTCCAGGCGGTCGGTTCAGGGAGCGGACGTGCTGGCCAGCGAATAAATGGGATTCGCGGCCAACTGGTCCTTGGTGCCCGGAGGCCACACCACCACCTGTACCGCCCGGGCCTTGGATCTGAAGAGAATCACTAGGTTTCCGACTCCAGAGGCCTCTCCCAGGTGGCTCCGCGCGTTGCTACGGCGACGGCTCTACCAAGACTCACCACGATTGGTCCCTCCCGCAACCCAGTCCACTTCCGACCAATGGAAGGGCGCAAACTTCAGAAAGCCCTGCCCCCGCAAGGCAGAAGGCGTGCAGGCAGAGCGTCCAGCCCCCTGGAGATTCCTATTGGACAAGTCCAGCTCAACGTCACGCCCACGGAATTTATGAAAGCCATTTTGCTTTCTCTCTCCCCGACCGGAGTGTTCTCTCCCCCGGTCCTCTCTGTCAAGTTTTCTTGTCTGACGCTGGCAGCCAAGGATCAGCGGAAAAGTTTGTTACCCTGGGTTCCAGAATCAAATTCTTGGTGTTCTTTTTCTTTGTTTGTCTAGGCAGTCTCTCCTTATTATCCAGGCGGCAGTGCTGTGGTGTCAGCCTAGCTCACAGCAACCTCAAATTCCTGGGCTCAAGTGATCCTCCCCCTTCAGCCTCCTGAGTGGCTGGGACTACAGGTGCCCGTCACCCTGCCTGGCTACTTCTTCTATTTTTAGTAGAGACGGGGCTGTTGCTCAGACTGGCCTCCAACTCTTCAGCTGAAGCAGTCCACCTGCCTTGGCCTCTCATAGTGCTCGGATTACAGGTGTGAGCGGCTGTGCCCAGCCCAGACGCAAATTCTTGTTACTCATCTTTCGTCCACGGCTAGTGGGCAATTCCGAGTTTTACACACAGATTTTTGTAAGAAAAAACGTTAGAATCGGGCGGCGCCTGTGGCTCAAAAGGGTAGGGAGCCAGTCCCATATGCCGGAGGTGGCAGGTTCAAAACCCAGCTCTGGCCAAAAACTACAAAAAACAAAAACAAAAAAACAAAAAAACTCCCCAAAACATTAGAATCAAATGAACTCAGTTACAGCACCATTAACTTTGTTGCCGTGTTTCAAGTAAAAATGTCAGTCCGTAATTGATACCAGATACCTGTGGTAAGTGGCAAGTGCTTCTCAAACTCAGTAAGCCAGCATGCTAGAAATTTAGAAAAAATCAGATTCCAAACTAAAGAGTCCAGGAAGGAAAACTAACCCCAGGTGTGAAGCGAGGCCTCCCAGGGCTGTGCTGGTCGCTAGCGCCTACCTTCAGCCTCAACATTTGCCAATAAGATCGCGGCAGGGAGAGAGCGTATTGTTTTCATTGGCAGCTCTCGCGAGTATTTCTTCTGTAACTCGTCTCCCCTTTTACTTTTCATGTTGAATTGCTTGCCTTTCTCTTAGTAATCTGTATATTCTGGATACTAATCCTTTGTTTTATTTCATGGGCATCAGTATGGCTACACAAGAAGAGCTTATGTATACATATTTACATGCAGTGTTTAGCTATAGTTAAATCTAAGAACGATGTGATCACTGAATTTATAATAACGGTCTTAAGTAAATGATACTGACACACAAAATCCAAGAAGATAGAGCTGCTGGGAAAGGAAAAAAACGATCTAAGTATTTTGGTTGTGGAATGGGAAAAGTGGGTTAAGTATTTTTTTGTTGTTGTTTTGCTTTTTTTGGAGACAGAGTCTCACTTCACCCTTGGCAGAGTGCAACGGAATCTTAGGTCACAGTAACCTCAAACTCTTGGGCTGGAGATCCTCTTGCCTCAGCCTCCCTTGTAGCTGGGACTACAGGCACCCACTACAATGCCCAGCTATTTTTTAGAGATGGGATCTCGCTCTGGCTCAGGCTGGTCTCCAACCTGTGAGCTCAGGGAAATCTACCTGCCTCAGCCTCCCAAGTGCTGGGATTATAGGAGTGAGCCACCACGCTTGGCCTAAGTAAAGCATTTGGATGGGAGTGGTATAATTATCTTTAAATTTCAAGAGAATCCTATGTATTAAGTGTGTAAATTTTAAATACTTTAATGAAATGGACGATTGGCAAAGGGAATAAAAATTGTAAAACCTGATCAAGAGGAGGGAGAAACACTGAAGGGAACGATAACCCTAGAAACAATTTGTAGAGATTTATACTTAAAGAAGGCACCATGGGCTCAGTGCCTGTAGCTGGCAAGGTCCCAATCCAGCTGGGGCTGGCAGGATTCCAGAGCTGGCAGGTTCCAGCTGGCAGGTTCCGGGGCCTGCCAAACAGTGACAACTACAACCAAAAACAAAACAAAACAAAACAAAAACCCGCCAGGCGTTGTAGCGGACACCTCGTCCCAGCTATTTGGAAGGCTAAGGCAAGCAAATCGCTTAAGCCCAGGAACTGGAGGTTGCTGTGAGTTGTGATTCCATACCACTCTACCCAAGGCAGCAGCTTGAGGCTCTGTCTCAAAAAAAAAAAAAAAAGAAAGGAAATCTGCCAAAGCCCCTGAGGATCCCTGCGTCAAATAACAATAAATATACACTTAAGTCTTTTTTTCAGTTTTTGCCCAGTGCCAGGTTTGAACCCACCACCTCTGGTGTATGGGGCCAGTGCCCTACTCCTTTGAGCCACAGGTGCCGCCCTACACTTAAGTCTTAACCAAGGACTAGGCATGGTAAGAGATTTAAAGGAACTCAATTTCCAGATCCTCAAGTTTCATAGGTACTGTTTTTACTCACGCCCCACACCATCTTCTTGATGCAGTGACCAGGGGTGCAGAAAGTCCCACACTCCAATAGGAGGTGAAGCCTCCTTTGAAGATTATTCAAGTAACTAAAAACATGAAGAGTTTCCAGTTTTTCCTTACTTTATGGTACTTAGTTAAGTCTGGTCTTGGGGGAGAGGAGTGCTCTCTAGCTCTCCAGTGAGTAGAAAGTTAAACATGCCACCCCCACAAATCCATGTAATTGTTTTGAGCCACTTACAGTTTGCATCCCTAGGATGTGCCATTAACTTGATGGACAGTTTCCATAAATTAAATCAGCCAAAACTGCAGCTTCAAGGTTTTGATAAAAATAGATTTGAAGTTCCTGGTAAACTAAGTCCTTTTGTCAAAAAATATTGTATTGGCAGTAAGTGTAATGAAATAAGCACTATTTAGATGTCTCCAAATGTTTTGAGTATCCTCCAGTAAGCAAGGTGCTAGGTGAAAGAATAACAAAGTATAGTTATCATTTGATAAGTCTTTTTTTTTTTTTTTTTTTTTGAGACAGAGCCTCAAGCTGTCCCCCTGGGTAGAATGCCTTGGCATTACAGCTCATAGCAACCTCCAACTCCTGGGCTTAGGTGATTCCCGTGCCTCAGCCTCCCAAGTAGCTGGGACAACAGGTGCCCACCACAACGCCCGGCTATTTTTTGGTTGCAGCTGTTGTTGTTGTTTGGTGGGTCCGAGCTGAATTCGAACCCGCCACCTTAGGTGTACGTGGCTGGTGCCTTAGCCACTTGAGCCACAGGTGCCGAGCTGACAAATCTTGGTAAAAGCTTTTTTTGGTAACTTCCCAAAAGTCGAGAAATTTGTTTAACATGATTAGGTTGTAAATTAGGTAATTTTCAATTATTTCTTTGAAGAAAAACAAAAGAACAGAAAGTAATTTTTTTTTTTTGAGAGAGAGCCTCAAGCTGTCGCCCTGGGTAGAGTGATGTGGCATCACAGCTCATAGCAACCTCCAACTCCTGGGCTCAAGCGATTCTCCTGCCTCTGTCTCCCATGTAGCTGGGACTACAAGCGCTTGCCACAACACTTGGCTATTTTTTTTTTTTTTTTGCAGTTTTTGGCTGGGTCCAGGTTTGAACCCGCCACCTCCGGTATATGGGCCCAGCACCCTACTCCTTTGAGCCACAGATGCCGCCCAACGCTCGGCTATTTTATGGTTGTAGCTGTCATTGTTGTTTGGCAGGCCTGGGCTGGATTCAAACCCACCAGATTAGGTGTATGTGGCTGGTGCCTTAGCTGCTTGAGTCACAGAAGCCAAGCCTAATTTTTGATATTATATCAATGTGATTTGGAGCCTATAACTTGGAAGGAGATTTCAAAGAAAAGCAACATTGCTATAATAAAACTGTACATTTCTATTATTTATGTGAACCAGGTTTCTCAGGGATATCTGTAAGAAAAAATGGGACTAAATTGGTGCTGAGGGCGGCACCTGTGGCTCAGTGGGTAGGGTACTGGCCCCATATACAAAGAGTGGCAGGTTCGAACTCGGCCCCAGCCAAACTGCAAAACAAAATAATAGCCAGGCATTGTGGCAGGTGCTTGTAGTCCCAGGTACTCGGGAGGCTGAGGTAAGAGAATCACCTTAAGCCCAGGAATTGGAGGTTGCTGTGAGCTGTGATACCACAGCACTCTACAGAAGGCGATAAAGTGAGACTCTATCTCAATAAATAAATAAGTGCTGAAATATATCACATTTTAGCCATCAGTCATGTCTGTTCATCTGTAGATACATGCTAATGATAAAAACAAATACCATTCATCTCATGACTGCTTTCCATAGATGGTTCCTTCATGTCCAAAAGAGGGAAAGAATTTCAACCTTGATTTTAAAAAAATATACGCACACAAGAGGAAGGGATATGATCTTAACTACAAACATTATTCTATTATAATGCTATTGCTATAAACTTCCAAGTTGGTTGTTCTTTTAGAAGTTCTTTTGGTGGCTATCACAGCTGACAAGGTTTATCACATTCAAAACAATTAATGTTTCTATTTTATTCACAGATTGTCCAAGGTTCCTGTAGAACAGTGGTTCTCAGCCTTGGGGGGTTGAATGACCCTTTCACAGGGGTTGCCTAAAACCATTATATAGGCTCAGCACCTGTGGCTCAAGCAGCTAAGGTGCCAGACACATACACCTGAGCTGGCAGGTTTGAATCCAGCCTAGGCCTGCCAAAAATGACTGCTGCAACCAAAAAATAGCCAGACGTTGCGCAGGCACCTGTAGTCCCAACTACTTGGGAGGCAAAGGCAGGAGAATTGCTTGAGCCCAGGAGTTAGAGGTTGCTGTGAGCTGTGATGACACGGCACTCTACCCAGAGCAACAGCTTGAGGCTCTGTCTCAAAAACAAAACAAAACAGAAAACCATCACATACACCCCATACAAATACAGGTGTATGAAAATAATTTTATGGTTGGGAGTTACCACCACATGAGGAACTATATTAAAGGGTTGTGGCATTAGGAAGGTTGAGAACCATTGCCCTAGAACCATGCCACCTTCTGTCATGGCACTCTTTAGAGTCTGCGGCTACCTCCCAAGGGGTTGGTTGGTAGCCTATGAAGTTGATTCCTGCCTTTTTTTTTTTTTTTTCCAGTTTTGGCCGGGGCTAGGCTCAAACCCACGACCCCCAGCATATGAGGCCAGCGCCCTATTCCTGGAGCCACAGGTGCTGCCCTGTTGATTCCTGCTTTTATGCATCTCTGTGTCAGCACTCATCCTGTATTCTTCACAAGCCACCACATTTCTGATACTATAAAGGTGCTTTTAAATAGCCCACTCACAGGTGGATGCCAAAACTGCAGCCTGGCCATTTTGATGCTCAATAAATTCTTCCTTTGTTTTTTTTTGTTTTTTTGAGACAGAGTCTCAAGCTGTCACTCTACATAGGGTGCTTTGGCATCATAGCTCACAGCAACCCCAACTTGGGCTCAAGCGATCCTCTTGCCTCAGTTTTTCTGTTTTTAGCAGAGACAGGGTCTCGCTCTTGCTCAGGCTAGTCTCAAACTCATGAGCTCAAGCAATCCACCCGCCTCGGCCTCCCAGAGTGCTAGATTACAGGTGTGTGCCACCCGTGCCCGGCCCCAACAAATATTTCTATGTGATGCTGAGGTCTTACACCTTGTAACCTGTGCCAGAACTCACAGGAGGACTGCACTGTCCTCCAACTCTGCTCTTTCCTGACTATCGCTAAGAGCTTAAGATTCCAGGGATTCTGGCTGGTGAACTCTGGGGCAACAGCTTCATTTTCCTAAGGGTCTGTTGGCTGGAAACTGGTTGAGAGGGCTGCCAACCTACACTTGGGGTTCCTGCAAACTGACAACTTCTGGAAAGGCAACAGAAGTGCCATTGCTAAGATGATCTTGGGCAAACTCTTGCTTCCTTTTGCTCACTGGCACCTCAGTGACAGCTGGCCACACCATGTTAACTTAGGGAAACCAATAATTCTTTATAAAAACTATGCTTATGTTCCTGTTATCAATGTGGCATCAATAATAAATTGAATGGTAATTCATTCAAGAAGGAAAATCTTTTTGGCTCAGTATCTGTAGCACAGTGGTTATGGCGCCAGCCATATACACAGAGGGTGGCAGGTTCAAACCCAGCCAGGGCCAGCTAAAACAATTATGACAACTGCAACAGAAACTAGCCAGGCATTGTGGCAGGTGCCTGTAGTCCTAGCTACTTGGGAGGCTGAGGCAAGAAATTGCTTGAGCCCAAGACTTTGAAGTTGCTGTGAGCTATGACACCACAGCACTCTACTGAGGGCGACATAGTGAGACTCTGTCACAAAAAAAAAAAAGAAAAAAAAGAAAGGAAGAAAAACTTTTTATACTCTTGGAGCTTTAACCACAAGGAAAATCTATTAAATTTTAATTATTTATATATTTTTGCTGAGACTTATGATGACCTGTAACATTTTAAAAAACATATAAATCTATTACATTAAGATAAAAGTCTGTACCAGAAGTAGAATGGAAATTCGGGTTCAAGGAATAAAAGAGAAAATGTAAAATTTTCAAGTTAAATAACTATTTACTTTTAAGATCTACGGTGGTGGTTCTGAGTTCATTAAGGTGTTTCCATACCAGCTGATAGACTTTTAAGAATCATGTAACAATTTTATTTTAAAAAGTCAATATTGACACTAAACCTGAAAATGAATCTGAGTAACTTTAAAATTACGATGAAGAATTTTATATGTTGTCTTTTAAAGTTGGAGATTTTTTTAGGGGATCATATAAGTGAAAAATGTCAAGATGAGTGTCCCAGGCAGTCAGTGCTGGGTGGCAGTGGCTCTTACCACTGTTTCTGGGGCTGTGGCAGTGTTCTGCAGCCATCTCCTCGAGTTCCCTGTTGTTGGTTGCCTGTGCCCATTTGTACTCAGGCATGGAACATTAGAGCTGGTTTAGCAGCTTTGTGACCTTGGTCTTTGGGAACATCTCTAAGATTCATTAATAATGGTTCAACACAACACACAGGATATCACAAAGTTCTACGTTTACTGAATTTCAAATAAACAGTCTGGTCAGGGATCTCAACCTTGACTATCTTCCAGAGTGGGTCCTATAACATAAATGAATGAAGCTGTTGAGACAATGAGCTAGAGAGAACATACCCAGTCTCAGTGGGGCTCAATAGATGTTGCTGTTGGGTTCTGAATTATAGAAGAGTAACTGATTCTTTTTCTTTTGGAGATCTGAGTCTCACTCTGTCACCCCAGCTAGAGTGCAGTGGCATCACTGCAGCTCACTGCAATCTCAAACTCCTGGGCTTATACAATCTTCCTGCCTCAGCCTCTGAGTAGCTGGGACTATAGGTGTGCACCACCATGTCTGGCTAATTTTTTCTTTTTGTAGAGATGAGGGTCTTGCTTGCTCTTGCTCAGGCAAATCTCAAACTCCTGAGCTCTAGCTATCCTCCTGTTCAGCCTCCCACAGTGCTAGGATCACAAGTGTGTGCCACCTCACATGGCCTGTTTATAAATTTGGTTAGCTCAATATGGTGCTAACCTATATCAGTAGGAAGAAAAATGTTTTAAACAGTTCTTAATTTTCAAGAATTTTCACTTTAAGGAGTTTGGCAATGCAAAGGGGAAAAAGTTACTATGTTTACTGCAGTTTGGAAAAAGCTGCACTATTAGTTATACTTGGAAAATAAAATTTGCCATGGAAGAAAATAGAAAGTCATATTTCTACATAATTTTAAAATGAAAGGATGCCTTTGTTAGTAAGCACCCATGTGTAAGACGTTGTACTTGGCAACCGTTAATTCTTACAACATGGTTTTGTTACTTATATTTTAGGAGGCATCATGCTAAAAGGCAACACATAGCCCTGTTTGCACATCCTAGGAAAGATACAGTAAGTAGCACTGGAGACAGTTTCTGAGGAGGACTTACTAGCAGTTGAATGTTCTTTTGTGTTTTTTTTTTTTTTTTTTAGAGACAGAGTCTCCCAGTCTCACTTTATCGCCCTTGGTAGAGCTTGTGGCCTCACAGCTCACAGCAACCTCCTACTCCTGGGCTTAGGTGATTCTCTTGCCTCAGCCTCCCAAGTAGCTGGGACTACAGGCACCTGCCACAACGCCCAGCTATTTTTTTGTTGCAGTTTGGCAGGGGCTAGGGTTTGAACCTGCCACCCTCGGTATATGGGGCCGGTGCCCTACTCACTGAGCCACAGGCGCCGCCCTTTTTTTTTTTTTTTTTGTAGAGACAGAGTTTCACTTTATCACCCTCGGTAGAGTGCCATGACATCACAGCTCACAGCAACCTCCAACTCCTGGGCTTAGGAGTAGCTTTGTCTACAGGCGTCAGCCACACCACCAGGCTATTTCTTTGTTGCAATTTGGCCAGAGCCAGGTTTGAACCCACCACCCTCGGTATACGGGACCAGCACCCCACCCACTGAGCCACAGGCGCCAACTTGAGTATTTCTAACATAAAGACAAATATTCATGGTAATGAATATCCCAATTATACTGATTTTTTTTTTTTTTAGTTTTTTCTTGAGATATCTGGCTAATTTTTCTATTGTTAGTAGAGACAGGGTCTACCTTTTGTTCAGACTGGTCTTGAACGTCTGAGCTCAAGTGATCCTCTTGTCTCAGCCTTCCATGGTACATGAGCCAACAGGCCTGGCCTGGTTTTTTTTTTTTTTTTTTTTTTTTAGTTTTTTCTTGAGACAGAGTCTCATTCTGTTGCCCTGGGTAGAGTACTGTTACATCACAGCTCATAGCAACCTCAAACTCCTGGGCTCAAGTGATCGTCTTGTATTAGCTTCCAGAGTAGCTGAGACTACAAGTACTTACCATGGTGCTTGGCTAATTTTTCTATTTTTAGTAGAGATGGGGTCTTGCTCTTACTCAGGCTGGTCTTGGACTCCTGAGTTCAAGCAAACCACCCACCTGGGCCTCCCAGGGTGCTGGAATTACAGGTGTGAACCACTGTGCCTGGCCGAAAGTTAATTATTTTTAGAGATGGGGTCCCCCTTTGTTGCCTAGGCTGGAGTGCAATAGTGGATCACTGCAGCCTCAAATTCCTGGATGAAAATTATCCTCCCATCCCTGTCCCCCTACGACAGGCATGTGTGCCACCCCACTAAGTAAGTTTTAAATTTTTTTTGTAGAGATGGGATTTTGCTATATCGCCCAGGCTGGTCTAAAACTGGCCTGAAGCACTCCTTCTACCTTGGCCTACCAAAGTGCTGGATTATGGGTGTGAGCCATGATGCCCAGCCTGGAAATTCTTTTTGTTATTGTTGAGACAGAGTTTCACTTTATCGCCCACGGTAGAGTGTCGTGGTGTCACACAGCTCACAGCAACCTCCAACTCCTGGGCTTAGGCAATTCCCTTGCCTCAGTCTCCCGAATAGCTGGGACTACAGGTGCCTGCCATAATGTCTGGCTATTTTTTGTTGCAGTTTGGCCAGGGCCAGGTTTGAACCTGCCACCCTCAGTATATGGGGCTGGCACCCTGCCCACTGAGCCACAAGAGCTGCCCAGCCCTGAAATTCTTAACAATTTTATCTTTGAATTTGTTTTTTAAATGAAATCCAGTGGGACAAAGGAGTGTGTATGGAGGCCTTAAAGCCAGGTTCAGGTGTGGTTCCACCTTCCACTGGCTTCCTAAGACAGATCCTCAGCCCCCTGGGGTCCACTCAGGCTGCTCTGAGGCCTCTCCTTACCCCTCCCTGATCTCATCAACAGCTGGCCCAGGAAGGGTTGGGACTGTGCTCTCAGGATGTCAGGGTAGGATGGGTACCATAGTGTATTAGGCAAACAAGTAGGCAGGGGACTCACAACCACCTGATCCCTGCAGGGAAGGGCAATCCAGTAAGGCTACAGGAAGTAAAGGATGACTTCATTTTGCTCCATGCCCCAAATTATGCACTGGGCCCCACAAATTATTTAGCTGGCCTATGTAATAGACCAAGTTACTTAGAAGGGGTAGAACCAGGTCTTGAAACAAGATAGTTTGCTTCTTGAGCCCATGCCGTTAGTCATAACCTCACTGCTTCTCTAAATAACTCTAGGCTTGGTGGCTCTCAGGCCTATAATCTTAGCCCTCTAGCACTTGCTGTAATCTTAGCACTCTTGGGAGGGTAAGGTGGGAGAATTGCTTGAAGCCAGGAATTCTGAGATTAGCCTGAGCAAAAGCGAGGCCCCATCTCTGCAAAAAACCAGAAAAATTGCCCCAGTGTGGTAGTGTTCACCTGTAGTCCCAGCTACTTGAGAGGCTGAAATAGGAAGATCACTTGAGCCCATGAGTTTGCAGTTGCAGTGAGTTATGGTGACACCACTGTACTCTGGCTTAGGCTATAGAGCAAGACTCTGACATACATACATACACATACATAAATGTCTCTAGCAGGGTGCAGGGGGATGACCTTGTATTGTAGTCCCAGCTACTTAAGAGGCTGAGGCAGGAAGAGCACTTGAGTCCAGAAGTATGAAACTGTGGTGAAGAATGATTGTGCCACTACATCCTCAAGCCTGGGTGACAGAACAAGATCCTGTCTCTAAAAAGAAAAGGAATTTCAAGCAGAGGCACTTCTGAGTACTTGGTCCTTTTGACCACACTGATCAAAGCCTGCATTGACTGCATACCCATGAAGCCAGTGCTGCTGTTACCTAGGACTACTGTGAGGACTGAATGAATGAATAGATGTAAAGATCTAAGACTAATGCCTAGCACCCAGGAAGTACAATCTAAGTGTTGGCTATTGTTTATATTACTACTATAGTTGGAAAACATATTTTTCACATATACATTTGTTCAACAAATCCTGTTCTGAGCTAAGCACTGACAATTTCTTTTTCTTGAGACAAGAGTTTCACTTTGTCACCCTGGGTAGAATTCCATGGCTTCATGACTCACAGCAACCTCAAACTCTTGGGCTCAAGAGTTCCTCTTGTCTCAGCCTCCCAAATAGCTGGGAGGTGCCCACCACAATGCTGGCTATTTTTAGAGATGAGGTCTCATTCTGACTCAGGCTGGTCTCAAACCTGTGAGCTCAGGCAATCTACCACCACAGCCTCCCAAGTGCTGGGATTACAGGCATGAGCCACTAAATCCAGCTAGCACGGATACATTTTATTAGTAAACAGCTAAAATTTATTATTTGCTTACTCTGTGCTATGAACTGTCTAAGAGGCCTCCAGAAGACCTCAAGCCTTGACTTTCAGGACTGTCAATGGGTATACAATCAAACATCCACAGCTTTGTGGAAAAGTCTGGAAAAGGTGTCAAGTTTGTGGCAAGCAGATTTCTGGGCTGAAGAGGCTCCCTCATCACTCTCTAGTCCAACTTTTCATTGCCAGGAGTTATTAAACCTTACTCAATTCTTCATAAGTACTGAAAGTCCCGAAATTCACTATTCTGGAGTCAATGCTGACATATATAGCAAATGTACCAGTGGATGGGAGGGAATCAAGAAACCTCAAAGGCACACTACAATGCTTCTTAGAAAGCACTGGTCTTTAGGGTGGTGCCTGTGGCTCAAAGAGTAGGGCGCTAGCCCATATTCCAGGAGTGGTGGGTTCAAGCCCAGCCCTGGCCACAACTGCAAAAAAGAAAAAAGAAAGAAAAGAAAGCACTGGACACTTTACTCAGATGTCCCCCAGCACTTTCTATGAAGATGAAAATGTTCTACACTATGCTGTCCAATACAGTAGCCTCTAGCCAGATACAGGCTACCAGCATAACTGAGAAACTCAGTTTTTAATTCAATTAAATTTTTTTTTTTTTGAGACAGAGCCTCAAGCTGTCCCCCTGAGTAGAGTGCTATGGCATCACAGCTCACAGCAACCTCCAACTCCTGGGCTCAAGCGAGTCTCCTGCCTCTACCTCCCAAGTAGCTGGGACTACAGGCACCGGCCACAACACCGGGCTATTTTTGGTTGCAGCCTTCATTGTTGTTTGGCAGGACCGGGCTGGATTCAAACCCACCAGCTTAGGTGTACGTGGCTGGCGTCTTAGCTGCTTGAGCCACAGGTGCCGAGCCTCAATTAAAAATTATTAAATTTCAGTTTAAAAATTCAGTTAAAAAGTTTAGGAGGCTCGGCACCTATGGCTCAAGTGGCTAAGGCGCCAGCCACATACACCTAAGGTGCTGGGTTCAAATCCAGCCCGGGCTTGCCAAACAACAATGATGGCTGCAACCAAAAAATAGCCAGGCCTTGTGGCAGGCGCCTGTGGTCCCAGTTACTTGGGAGGCTAAGGCAGGAGACTTGCTTGAGCCCAGGAGTTGGAGGTTGCTG
>NW_003852541.1:3265128-3277227 GCF_000181295.1 Otolemur garnettii | reverse complement strand
TTGAGCCACAGGCGCCAAGCCTAGACTCAGTTTTTAATTCAATTAAAAATTATTAAATTTCAGTTTAAAAATTCAGTCTAAAAAATAAAAATAAAGTAAAAATAAATAAAAGCAAGTAAACAGTACTGGCTTCAAAAGTGGTACAGATTACTTAAAGCTAAATTAGTACATTTCCGCCATCTAAAGTCAATCGTTGAGAATAATGCTGCTGTCCTGGGGACACGTAGAAATGCAGGCGTGCGGTTGCTGGTCGCCTTCGTAAGCCTCTTCAAGCTCCTGCATTTTTCTTAGTTTGGCGGCTCGGAGTAAAGAAACCAAGGAGTAGCGAGGCGTGTTAACAGGCTGTCTAACAACTCGTCTAACTAGCTGAGTAGGTCACACCCCCTCGCCAGCCCAGCTCCCACCCACCGGGGCCGGTGACACGTCGGGTAAGCCCCGGTTCTGAGCCTACCTGCGCGCGCCGCCACGTCCGCGCCGCCGTCCCCGCCGCCCAGCCCGGCGGCTGCGCGCAGCGCGCTCCCGCAACTCGCCGACAGGTTCCCTGAGGCCTTTCGCGCAAGGGTCAGGATGGGCATCGACCAGCCTTCGGTTGCAGTCCGCGGCTTCCCCACACTGCGCAG
Organism: Otolemur garnettii; assembly: GCF_000181295.1. NCBI lineage: Eukaryota > Metazoa > Chordata > Mammalia > Primates > Galagidae > Otolemur > Otolemur garnettii. The sequence continues at coordinate 3,276,607 of NW_003852541.1, read as the reverse complement.
CTCGCCCGGGGTCGGCAGCTGGCTCCGGTCCACGATCTCAAACTCTTCTCCAGCCTCGGGCCCCGAGTCTGGCGGTCGTGCAGGCTCCCGCCCCGCCGGGCAACCGTCTCCGAGGTCGGCCATCTTGGCCGGTCACGTGACCGGCGGGCGGGCGCTCCCGCGCTCTCGCAGCTTTTCTGTTCCTACTTCTTCAGCGTGCATCTTGCTTTCTTTGGCTTAAAAAAGTTTTTTGAGAAGTTGCGAATCATAACATGGCGTATCGATCCCCTGCAGCCGGGAGGGCTTGTTTGCATGGAAATTCCCTAGAACGTACTTCCAGGACCATTGTGCACCCTCCGGGGCTCTTGTCTGTAACACCATTTACTCTTTTTTAGGTTTTTTTTTTTTTTTTGCGGTTTTGGCTGGGGCCGGGTTTGGACCCACCACCCCCAGTATATGGGGCCGGCGCCCTACTCTTTCAGCCACAGGCGCCACTCTACTTTTTTTAGTTTTCATTTCATATTTTATATTTTCCACTTCGTCATTTTTCTGCAGCACTCTTTATAATAGGCCGTAAGAGGGCGTCTAAGGAGACTTTGGGATGGGTGAGGCAGAGAAATAGGATTTATTTTTTTATGATAGCTTGTCAGGAAAGAGTACAAGGTGGTGGCCTGGGAATCAGAAGACCTGGATTCTAGTATTAATTGAAATAACAGTAGAACTGACTTCATTATTAAATAAGATTTTGCAGTAAGGACCATATACATGATTACTGGTACCCAACTGTGTAGTTTGGGTAAGTCAGTGTATGGTTTGACAACTGAAAATACAAGACTGAAGCAAAAGTCTCAGTCAGTGGAGGTTTATTAAGCCAAAGTTGAGAATGTGCCAGGAAAAGCACAAACCACAGATAATTCTGTGGTGCTTTTTCCAAAGGGGAATTTGGGAGCTTCTACTACAGCACACAGAAAGAAAAAAAAAGTACTAGGTAATGAGACAAAATGGTTACATTCTTGTGAGACCCAGGAAAATCCATATTTTATGTGGCATAAGACCAGTATGAAAAGGGAGTAAGGCAGCATCAATTATGTAGATATCCCATTGGCAGGTGGAAGAAAGTTTTTTGGGGTTTTTTTGGAGACATTTTTTCACCCTGTCACCCTTGGTAGAGTGCTGTGGAGTCAGAGTTCACAGCAACCTCAAAATCTTGGGCTCAAGCAGCTCTCTTGTCTCAGCCTCTTAAGCAGCTGGGACTGCAGGTGAGGCCACAATGCCCAGCTATTTTTAGAGATGGGGGTCTCTCTCTTGCTTAGACTGGTCTCCGACTCCAGAGCCCAAGCAGTCCACTCACCTGGTCCTCGCGGAGTGCTAGGAATACAGGTGTGAGCCACTGTACCTGGGCTGGAAGAAAGACTGATCCTCTTGTTTCTGTTCTGCCCCAGAAGATAAACCTATGATTCGTTATTAGGGTGGAATCAAACAGACTTTAGTTTTAGGAGCTAGACTTACCCTGGAGTCCTAAAATTGTAATTTGCAAATCCTTGTTTATAGGAGATGTTAGGGTGGAAACTTACTAGGTGCGGTAGGGATGGAGAAAGAATTCTTGCACAGTGATGAGGAGAGAAAGAAGTACGAAGTTTATTTTCCTGAGAAAGAGAGAAGAGGGAGAGAGGGAGTGGCCATAGTAAGAAGGATGGGTGAAAGTGCTGGGTATTTGAGGAAAAGCGGTGGTGTTGAAAGGATTTGTCTGTGTTAGTAGACAGATTGCAAAAACAGGGGGAAGCAGTTGCAGGTGTTCTTTCTGTCTTATCTGAGTCCTTGGAATCTGTTGTTGGCCAGAACCGAGACAGCTCCAGCGAGGATCTCACACCCCTATCGTCCTTTCAGGGCTCTTCAAGGTTGAGAAAATGAATTAGGCCACAAGAGTTTTGATTAAACAAAACAAAAAGAGTAGTTGTGGTCTTTTTCTCTTCAGAAGGTCAGTTATGTGCTGTGAGTTTGTTTCTCCTACCTCCTGATACCAGATTTTAGGTTCTTGGTCTGGAAGATTCAAAGAATGAATCGTGGGACCACAGGGTCAGCAGTAAGTCAGGATTTATTCAAAGCAACAAAAATTACAACAACTACAAAGAACCAAACCTTGCAGACAGAACCCAGGAGGGGAACAAGCTCTCCTGCTCCCTCTTTGAGGTCTGTTCAGATCAGTCTTTGGGCTCTCTGCTCAGGGATTTATATAGTGGCAGGGGGGGTTGTTTTGTAGGAACTCAATGTTGACTCTGAGGGCAAGGGTCCTTGTCAGTTACAGCCAGTTGTCCAATGAGCTTTCAGGCCTTGGAAACTGACATGAAATTGACCAGTCAGGAGTGCACTGGAGGAGGTAGCAAGGCCAGTTCATGAAATTGACTAGCCAGAAGTCCAGGTGGAGGAGAAGCACCTGGTTCCTCCATCCCCTGCAATATCAACAGGTCCAGGGCTAAGGTGGCAGTCATGGTGCCACCTTGTCCTGCATCACTCCTGTTTGATAGATTTTCCTCAAAGTTGCCTTTCCAGAGGCAACAGCCAGCAAGTAGTGTCCTTAATGAATGTTTTGTGAGGCCCCTCTTTGCAGGTCCCTGAGACCTTTACCTTACCTTTTAAATAAGAATTTCTGGGGGTAGGCCTGAGATTTTTATTTTCTTTGACAACTCAGACAGACTTGTTCCTCTGTTCCTCACTTGGAAATGAAGGGGATTTGACAAAATACAAAGTCAGATTTCACTAACATTTATCAAAGTGGGGCACACAGGCTGCCATCAAACCAGCAGAACTATTTTGTTTCACTCCCAGAAGGTTAAAAAAATTACTTTTGGTCAAGCTTTGTTGGGCCCTAAATCGCTGCTGAGAGACCACCATACACACATGTAAAAACAAAGAAGTGCTTTTATTTGCAAGCATATGCCTGGGTCACTCCACCCTACAGCGAAGCCCGGGAGGGGTGACACCCCCCCCCCCAAATGAAGCGAGGGGAGGTTTTTAAAAGCGTACAGAGGAATTTCATTGGGCGTTTTGTTGGGAGAGGTTGCCATTGGCTGAGCTGTTGTCCAGGGATGCATGGCACCACCTGATATACCAGAGGTGCTATAGGGTGGGTTTATGGTTAGGGACTTTCCAGAGGAGGGTTGCTTGTCCACTTCTGATAGACTGGCTCCGTCTGGGCTGATTGACCTTGCTCAGAAGTGCGGAGTGGGGGTGGGGGAGGGGGGAGCCAGTCCCCTTCAGACTGGCTGCCCAAAAGTGTGGAGGAGGGAGCCAGTCTCCTGATAGACTGATTCCTCCTGGGCGACCTTGCCCAGGAGGGGAGTGGGGAGTTAGTTCCAAGATGGGGTTACATTAACCTCTTCAGCTTCTAATTCCAGCACTTTCAGAGGCCAAGACAGGAGGATCACTTGAGGCCAGGAGTTTGTTGTGGCTTTTTTTTTTTTGAGATAGGATCTTGGGCGGTGCCTGTGTCCCAGTGAGTACCCCCATGTACCGAGGGCCCCATATACTAAGGGTGGCATGTTTGAACCCAGCCCTGGCCAAACTGCCACAAAAAAATAGCCAGGCGTTGTGGCAGGCACCTATAGTCTCAGCTTCTCGGGAGGCTGAGGCAAGAGAATCGCCTAAGCCCAAGATCTAGAGGTTGCTGTGAGCTGTGACGCTACAGCACTGTACTGATGTCAACAAACTAAGACTCTGTCTCAAAAAAAAAAAAAAAAAAGACAGGATCTTGCTGGAGTGAGTGGTGTGTTGTTAACTCACTGCTGCCTTGAATTCCTGGGTAAGCAGAGCAAACAGACTTGATAAAATTAACCTGTTGGTTTCAAAATCAAAAGATTTTACACAAGAATCTGGATTTAGCCTTTTGTTGAATCACTGAAAGATTTGGCAACTCAGTATTTTCTCTGATGGCAACAGTTGTTGGCATGGGCAATGGGTGCCCCTTTGAAGCTTAGCTGCTCCCTGGATCTCAGTCTTGGTCCAGCTCTCTTCACTAGTTTCATAATCTACCTAGTCCCTGAAGGCCAGTTCTCAGTGGAGGGGTGCTACTTCCTAAGGGAGTATTTTGGAAATTTGTGAGGATGGTATTTGGGTTACCATAATGGTTGAGGGCAATGCTACCTGTCGGCTGGTCTGGGGCAGACAAGGATGAAGATAATCTGCAGTAACAAAGAATTGCCAGGCGGTGCCTGTGGCTCAAAGGAGTAGGGCACCAGCCCCATATGCCAGAGGTGGTGTGTTCAAACCCAGCCCCAGCCAAAACAAACAAACAAACAAAAACCCCAAAGAATCGCCCTGCATCCTGCGTGACTTTCCAGGGGTCCTGGATATTTCTGCGGGCAAAAAGGTTGTTTATGATGATTGGAGCCTCGGGCTTAATTCCATTTTTCATAAAAATATAAACATTTTTGGGAATATTTTTAATATTGTATCAGGTAAGGTTATGCTTCAGTAGCAAATAACCCCCAAATCTTGGTGTCTTAACATACAAGTTTGTTTCTCATCATGCAACATGTCAATTTAGACAGAATACTCTGCTCACCTCATCATAGTTTCTTGAGACCTAAGCTGTTGGAGGCTCCATCACTTGGACCAGTTTTTCATCAAGATTAAATGCTCCAGCCCTGTAGTGGCAAACTTCACTTATACATATTTCCATGGTGAAAGCAAGTCATGGCCACGTCTAACTTCTAGGAAGTTAGGAAGTTTAGTCCTACTAACATCTGGGTAAAGACAAACTGGGAATACTGGTGAGCATATAGCTACAACAAATGTACCCTGAATTTTCCTGGAATTCAGAAAATTACATTGCCCACGCTGCTGCTTTTGGTATTTGAGTTGCCAGAGCAATACCTGAATCAGTTGACATTTGTTTTGGCTTGGGGCCTGTAGCTCAAGCAGCTAAGGCGCCAGCCACATACACCAGAGCTGGCGGGTTCGAATCCAGCCTGGGCCTGCCAAACAATAATGACAACTACAACCAAAAAGTAGCCCAGCGTTGTGGCAGGCACTTGTAGTCACAGCTACTAGGGAGGCTGAGGCAAGAGAACCACTTAAACCAGGAGTTTGAGGTTGCTGTGAGCTGTGGTGTCATTGCACTCTACCAGGGGCGACAGCTTGAGGCTCTGTCTCAAAAACAAAACAAAAACAAACAGAAAAAACCCCCCATTTATGCTATAACAGGCATGGGGATTTTTCCACACAGGTGCAAATATCTGGGTGCATTCTTTCCTTTTTTTTTTTTTTGAGACAGAGTCTCACTCTGTTGGCCTTGGTAGAGTGCATCACAGCTCACAGCACCCTCAAACTCTCTTTTAAGTGTTTCTCTTGCCTCAGCCTCCCAAGCAGGGAGGAACTACAGACACCTGCCACAATGCCTAGCTATTTTTTTTTTTTTGTAGTTATCATCGTTGTTTTTTTTAAGCAGGCCTAGGCTGGTTCGAACCCACCAGCCCTGGTGTATGTGGCCAGTGCCCTAACCACTGAGCTACAAGTTGCTGGAAATGTTCGGGTGAAGTTGCAGAGATAAGATCAGCAGTCAGAATGTACAGAGAAGCGGAGACTACAGCTCGCTCAGGCATGTAGCCCTTTCACTTTATTTCTTACAAGCTTATATACTCTAACCATACATTGTTCTGCACATTTACATCATAACAGCAAATAAGCTGGTGATAAATGACTTCTATGATAAGAATGGAATGTAACTTAAAAGGAGTACAAAGTAATCTTAAAACTCAATTCACTATTTATCTGGAAAAAACAGATGTAACCTTCAGCTAAAGATGCACATTAACTTATGTTTATTATCTCCTCCCCAGGTCCCTTACAGAAAATTCCAGAGATAATCAGACCCTGCCTTCAGGGTCTGCCTCCTGCATGATTAGCTTTCTAATCACTTAGGAGTGTCCTCAAAAGAATATCCCTTCATGTGGACTCTGGAAAGGTTTCTTCAAGCATAAATCAATGGCACTCGAAGTTACATTGAGGTTACACTATGGGTGCCAAACCCGGGTACATTATTTCTTTTCTATCTCGTGTACATGTTGGAACACAGGTGTACCCTGTTTTGGTGCACTTCCATTTATTGTTTCTTTTACAAATTGAAGGTTTGTGGCAAACCTCTATCCAGTAAGTTTACTGGCGCCTGCCAGGTGCAGTGGCTCATGTCTGTAATCTCACACTCTGGGATGCCGAGGTGGGCGTATAGCCTGAGCTCACAAGTTCAAGGTCAGCTCTGAGCTAGATTGAGACCCCCATCTCTAAAAATAGCTGGGTGTTGTGGCACGTGTTTGTAGTCCCAGCTGAGGCAAGAGAATCACTGGAGCCCAAGAGTTGGAGGTGGCTGTAAGCTATGATGCCCTAGCACTCTACTGGGGGTGACAAAGTGAGACTCTGCCTAAAACAAAAAAAAAAGTTTACTGACACCAACTTTTCTCCAACAGCACTTTGTGTCTCTGCATCACATTTTGGTAATTCTCATAATATTTCAAACTTTTTTTTTCTGTCTGGGCATTTATTGACAGGGGACAGTGCTGGTGAGGGTCCTCAGTGCCTAGTTGGCCAGCAGGCACACATGGCCAGGTGCTCAGCCAGTAGCAGGAGGGTCTGTGTGCCTGGATCCAAGCTGTCGGCCATCTTCCACAGGTCCTGCAGGGCTGCTTCATGAACTCCAACACATGGCAGTCAATACCCTGCCGCTTTGTGCAGGGACTGTACTCACTCCCAGTGGCAGGCTCTGCAAGGCCCTGGTGCCCAGCAGCGCCAGGCTCAGCAGCAGCAGCAGCAGCAGCAGGAACAGCGGTGGCGGCACATTGGGAAGCTGAGCGCTGGCTGAGGGGCCATGGCTGAGGAAGTTCGGGCTGCCCTCAGGGGGTCAGGGACCCCGCCACCATGGAGAAGCTTGGGTGACTGGGGAAGATGTTCTATTTGTGGTGCCCCAATTTTTGATTATTATTACATCTTTTATGATCAGTGATCATTTTTCTTTTCTTTCTTCTTTTTTGTTTTTTGAGACAGAGTCTTACTCTGCTTCCCAGGCTAGAATGCATTGGGGGTCAGCCTAACTCACAGCAACCTCAAACTCCTGAATTCAAGTGTTCTTATCGCCTCAGTCTCAGCCTCCCAGGTAGCTGTTACTACAGGTGTGCACCACAACATCCAGCTAATTTTTCTATTTTTAGTAGAGAAGGTGTCTTGCTGTCTTGCTTTTGGTCAGGCTGGTCTCAAACTCCTGAGCTGAAGTGATCTCTGGCCTTGGCCTCCCAGAGTACAGGTGTGAGCCTCTGTGCCTGCCTGTGATCAGCGATTTTTGTGTTTTTTTTTGGTTGCAGCCATCATTGTTGTTTGGCGGGCCTAGGCTGGATTCCAACCCGCCACCTCAGGTGTATGTATGTGGCTGGCACCCCAGCCACATGAGCCACAGGCGCCAAGCCAATTTTTTTTTTTTTGTTTTTGAGACAGAATCTCATTTTGTCACCCTTGGTAGGGTACCCCGCTCACAGCAACCTCAAGCTCTTGGGCTCTAGCAATTCTCTGTCGACTACAGGTGCCTGCTACAATGCCTGACTATTTTTCAAGGCGGGGGTCTTGCTCTTGCTCAGATTGGCCTCAAACCTGTGACCTCAGGCAATCCAACTGCCTCAGCCTCCCAAAGTGCTAGGATTACAGGTGTGAGCCACCTCGCCCTGCCTGATCAGTGATCTTTGAAATGTGTGTATTCTGACTGCTCCCTCCACCAGCTGTTCCTCATCTGTCTTCCTCTCTTGGGGCCTTTCTGTTCTCTGGGAAACAATAATAGTAAAATTAGGGCAATTAATAACCCTAAATGTTCAAGTGAAAGGAAGAGTTGCACATCTCTCCCCTTAAATCACAAGCTAGAAATGAATAAGCTCAGAGAAGAAGGCATGTGGAAAGTCAAAGAAGGCTGTGCCTGTTGTGCTTAGCAGGTTGCCAAGTTGTGAATGCAAAGGAAAAGTTTTTGAAGGAAATAAAAATGCTACTCCAGTGAATACAAGAATGATAGTGTATCCAGTGAAACAGCTTGATTGCTGAGATGGAAGTTTTAGTGGTCTGGATAGAAGATCAAAGCAGGCACAGCATTCCCTAAACCAAAACTTAATCTAAAGCAAGATCCTGAACATTAAGGTAAGACCCTCACTGGCAAAGAGATTAGGACTCATTGAAAGGTCAGATGCTCGTTAGCATTTTTAAAGCAATAACATGTTTTCAATTTAAGATACGTACATTGTTTTTTTAGACATAATGCTATTGCACACTTAATAAACAACTTTTATATGCACTGGGAAACTTGCTTTATTATGGCGGTGTGGAACCAAACCTGCAATATCTCTGATGTAGGCCTATATGAATTATGTATTTACTTCTTTTTTTTAATGTCACAGCTAGGACATATTATATACACACTTATTTATTTTATTCTTTTTTTAGAGACAGAGTCTTTTTTTTTTTATTTGGAGACAGAGCCTCAAGCTGTCCCCCTGGGTAGAGTGCTGTGGCATCACAGCTCACAGCAACCTCCAACTCCTGGGCTGAAGCAAGTCTCCTGCCTCAGCCTCCCAAGTAGCCGGGACCACAGGTGCCCACCACAACGCCTGGCTATTTTTTTGGTTGCAGCTGTCATTGTTGTTTTGGCAGGCCCGGGCTGGATTCAAACCCGCCATTTTATGTGTATGTGGCTGGCGCCTTAGCCACTTGAGCCACAGGTGGTGAGCCTAGAGACAGAGTCTTAATATGTACCCTGACTGGAGTACAGTGGCTATTCGTAGGTGTAATTAGGGCTTACCACAGTCTTACACTTCGGGGCTCAACTGATCTTCCCACCTCAGCCTCCAGAGTAGCTGGGATTGTAGGTGTGAACCACTGTGGCCAGCTATGAACATTATATTATATTCATTGTTTTGACATTTTGAAGACTGATAGGCTTATTATGCATTTTTTTCAGGATAGTAAACACAGCATTATAAAATTCATGTTATCAAAAAGGAGGGATGGTCCTGATAAGATAGGTAATCGAGTGTGCACATAATCATCCGAATTCCTCTAGCAACAAGCACAGCAATTCTAAGTTCTTTTCTATTTTTTTCTAAGTTCTTTTCATTTTTATTTTATAGGAGACCACTTTGGAGAATACTTGATGAGAGGGTTTTTTGTGAGGAGGATGTTTATGATTATTTTAGGTGCAAATATAGGATTTAAAAGGCACCCAAATATGTTATTGTCTATAATTTTCCATATTCTTGAAATGTTCTATAATAATTAAAACATCACTCCCCAGAATTATGTGGTCCTTCTGTCCTCACTAGTTTTTTTATGAATGCCCCTGTGTGTTTCTTCCCCCAGTCTTTTAGGCCTTGCGTTTCACTCGTCTGCTGCCTCATCAGGGTATGATTCTGCCCTCTGCCCATTGACCTTCACTCTTATTTTTCTTTTTAATCTTTTTTAGGATTTCACTAAATTTCTTAGACCCTATCCTGTTTTTTTATCCTCAGCGCTCCCCTGCACTACTTCTCAGCTAGGCTTTGCCGTCACCATCCAGGATGCCCCCTTGCACTTTGGAATTTTACTCCCTCTGTTCTGCATTCTGCTCTGGACCCTGCAGCACCCTCCTGCTTACCTCCTTTGCTTTCCTCAGGTGGCTTTGTCTTGTCCAGGGGCTACAGTTGATAATTGCTCATGGTCTACTTGGTATGGGCTAAATACTTAGTTATGGGGCACCTGGGGGGTGGTTTGGGTGACTTATCCCAGCTCAAAAAGGTATCCAAAGAGATGGATCTCAAAAAAGCAAAAAACCAAAACCAACCAAAAAGTTCCCCGAAACAAAGAGATGGATCTCACAGTTTCATTGGCATTGTGAGGTGAGTTGGCCACGTCAGCTGAGCAAGGCCTGAGCTTTACTGATTTGATCTCACATGTATCACTTCTACACTTTGGTTGGTGTTTACAATCTAGGAGATACTCACTATCTGGACATAGTTGATGTCCTGATACCAGGAATAGGCCATTAAAATGAGATTACTTTTCTGAACTATTCGATACAAAGTACACATTATGAAGTCTTCTTGCTGAAACTGTTTACCTAAAAACAAGTATTTGAAGGTTCTGTCCAATAGAACCTTCTGAGATGATGGAAATGCCCTTGATCTCTGCCACATGTGCCCACTGAGCACTTGAAATGTTGTTCACATGACTGAGGATTTGAGTCTTTCCTTCAGTTAAATTATTATGAATTTATATGTGGCTAGCACCTACTGTATTGGACTGCACAGCTTGAGATCTAACCTCTACCTTACAGAAAATGGAGAGGAGATACAGCGCCTGTAGTAAGCCCCAGAGGTCTAAGACAGTTCTGATTAGCTCCAAACTGCCTGGAGGGAAAGAGCTTTTTATTTTTCTTAATTGGGGAAATTTGAATGGACTGGATATTAAATGATATTATGGAATGACTATAATTTTTTAAATATAATAATGGATTGTGGTTGCCCTTACTTTTTTTTTTGGTAGAGACAGAGTCTTACTCTATTGCCCTCGGTAAAGTGTCATGGCGTCACATAGCTCACAGCAACCTCTAACTCCTGGGCTTAGGTGATTCTGGGCCTCAGCCTCCCGCTACAATGCTCAGCTATTTTTTTTTGTTGTTGTTGTTGCAGTTTGGCTGGGGCTGGGCCTGAACCCACCACCATCGGTATATGGGGCCGGCGCCCTACTCACTGAGCCACAGGTGCCGCCCAAGAAAATGCCCTTACTTTTTTAGACCTGCATTAGAGTATTATGTTGGAACATGTCTTGATGTCTGGAATTACACTTAAAATACTTCCAAAAAATAAAGTAGATGATTCAGATACCACAAGTGGTTGACAATTTTTAAATTTAGATAATGAGTATAAGAGAGTTTTATATATCCTCTCTACTTCTTTGAATGTCTGAATTTTCATAGTAAAAAGATGTATAAAGAAGTGAATTCATATGAAACAGGAACCAGTCTTTCATAAGCAGTGAAAAGCCTGTACAAAAGGCTTGATTAAGACTTTATTTTGGGTAACAAAAACAAACATTATGAAAATGTTTATTTTATCTTTTAACAAAATTTAGAATGTGCTTGCAACCATGTGCTAGTTTTAAGAATGACTCAGGAATGAATGAGTGTTGATTTTGTTGGGATAATTTTTCTGGAAAGTTACATGACTGGAAATACAGCCTCGTTCATTTTACATCTGACTCATGGTTAAGCCAGAAAGAGGATCTAAAAATATTTTGGGTGGATCTTTTCTTTCTTTCTTTTTTTTTTGTAGAGACAGAGTCTCACTTTATTGCCCTCAGTACAGTGCTGTGGCGTCACAGCTCACAGCAACCTCCAACTCCTGGGCTTAGGCTACAGGTGCCTGCCACAACACCGGGCTATTTTTTGTTGCAGTTTGGCCAGGGCCGGGTTTGAACCCACCACCCTCAGTATATGGGGCTGGCG
>NW_003852541.1:3257948-3264469 GCF_000181295.1 Otolemur garnettii | reverse complement strand
GGTAGAGTGCTGTGGTGTCACAGCTCACAGCAACCTCAAACTCTTGGGCTTAAGTGATTCTCTTGCCTCAGCCTCCCAAGTAGCTGAGACTGTAGGTACCTACCACAACGCCCTGCTATTATTTTTGTTGTTGTTGCAGTTGTTATTGTTGTAAAGCTGGTCTGGGCCATACTCGAACCTGCCACCCTCAATGCATGTGGCTGGTGCCATAACCATTGTGCTATAGTTGCCAAGTCTGACTCTTTACTCTTAACTTGTTTTAAATTTATTGCTGTTTTCAAACCACTCTGTTTGAAACTCCTATTGAGTCATCAGCATTGATTTTTTTCTCTTCCATAGTGGGTTGGTTCATAACTGCAACCTCACTGCCTCTGGTTTTGGGTGGGAATTCAGTGGGCGTTAGCATTACTTCCATTTTTTTCTGTGTAGTTCTACATTGTGTGCAAGACTTGCAACTTCACTGTCTGAATATTTGGCATTGAGAGACTGGCTGGCTGTTGGAAATAATGCCTTTGGGTTCATCAGGGAGTAAACTTTAAATGGTTCATTCACTAGTGAATATTTTAGCATTATGAAGACTTTTGCTTCTTTAAATGGCCTTGCAACTACAGGGACTTGGGGAAAATATCCTCCAGTAATGAAGACCTTCTCTATTTGGAGTTTAGAACATCTGAGCTTTTCGGGTAGTTACCACTAAAAGGGATATAGGTGCTGTTGCTAAGATAGCATCAAAGTATGGCATGTTTTTTATGAAAACAATCTTGTATTCGTTCAAAAATAGCTCACGTGCAAAAAAGTTAACCTGAGAATTTATATACTGTGTTTCCAATTGAAAGAGTTGTCATTATGTCAGCTAAGTGACCTCTCTTTTCCCTGCTTGAGACCTTGCAGTGATCAAGGGGCAGCGGAGAGAATCAGCTGAACTCAGGCTTTAGGAAATACCAGGAGACAGCAGGACCAGGAAGGTGGGCATAAAACCTTGGCCAGAGGTTTTCTGATTTGGTAACATTTTCCCATGATAGATGTTATATACATTTGTTTAGTTCTTCCTTCTGCTACACAATGTTTTATTATGAAAAATTTCAAAAATGTATAACTAGCATTTTACCATTATCTATCCATTTACCATTCCTGAATAGTCTATCTCATTTTTTGATTTTTTTTTTTCTCTTTTTGTCATGCTGGGTACAGTGCTGTGGCATCATAGATGTTGGGAATAACCTCAAACTCTTGGGCTCAAGAGATCCTTTTGCCTCAGTCTCCTAAGTACTACAGGTGCCCACTGTGATGCCCTAGTTTTTTCTATTTTCAGTAGAGATGGGGACTCATTCTCGCTCAGGCTGGTTTTGAACTCCTAAGCTCAGGTGATCCACCTGCCTCAGCCTCCTGAAGTGCTAGGATTACAGGGGTGAGCCCCTGCACCCAGCCATTTTTTGATGTATTTCAACAGAAATTCCAGACCCTAATACTTTAAGAAGTTTTTATTTAGAAATTATTTCAATCTTACAGAAAGTTTACAAGAATAAAAATAGTACAAAGTACTACCATATTCCTTTCTACCCAGTTAACATTTCTTTTTTCTTTTTTGTAGAGACTATATCACCCTCGGTAGAGTGCTATGGCATCACAGCTCACAGCAACTTCAAACTCTTGAGCTTATGTGATTCTCTTGCCTCAGTCTCCCAAGTAGCTGAGACTACAGGCGCCCATCACAATGCCTGGCTATTTTTTTTGTTGCAGTTGTCATTGTTTAGCTGGCCTGGGCTGGGTTTGAACCCACCAGCCTTGCAGTGTATGTGGCTGACACCGTAACCACTGTGCTAGGGTGCTGGGCCTGTATTCATCTGTTAATGGACACTTAGGTTGATTGCATATCTTTGCTATCACAAATAATGCTGCAGTTATCATGGGACTGCAGGTATCGCTTCAAACCCTGGTTTATTTTCCTTTGGCTACGTACCCAGAAGTGGGATTTCTTTTTATTTTTTTTTAATTTTTTTATTAGATTATAATTGTGTACATTAATTCTATTATAGGATACAGTGTATTGCTTCCATATACAGTTTGAAAAACTCTCATCCAACTGGCTAACATAGCCATCATGTCTTTCTCATAATTGTTGTGTTAAGACATTTATATTCGACCTTTAGACAAATTCACGTGTACCCTAATAGGATAAGTCATAGGCGTGATCCCCACAATATTATTCTCTTCACCCATCCTCCCCCTCCCCTCCCCCTCCCTCTCCCTTTTCCCCATAGTCCTGGACTCCATTTGGATTGTAGCTTTCCTAAGATAGCTAACAATTAGTTTCATAATAGTGTTGAGTACATTGGATACTTTTTCTTCCATTTTTGAGATACTTTGCTAAGGAGGACATTTTCCAGCTCCATCCATGTAAACATGAAGGAGGCAAGGTCTCCATCTTTCTTTGTGGCTGTACAGTATTCCATGGTGTACATATACCACAATTTATTGATCCATTCATGGGTCAATGGGCACTTGGGCTTCTTCCATGACCTAGAGATTGTGAATTGGGCTGCAATGAACATCCTGGTACAGATATCTGTATTGTAGCGTGATTTTTGGTCTTCTCGATATATACCTAACAGAGGAATTACAGGATCAAATGGTAGATCTATATTTAGATCTCTGAGTGTTTTCCATATGATTTTCCAAAAGGGACATATTAGTTTGCATTCCCACCAGCAGTGTAGTAGTGTTTCCTTTTCTCCACAACCCTGCCAGCATCTGTGATTTTGTGATTTTGTGATATGGGCTAATCTAACTGGCGTTAGATGATATCTCAGAGTGGTTTTGATTTGCATTTCTCTGATGATTAAGGATGGTAAGCATTTTTTCATATGTCTGTAGGCCATGCGTCTGTCTTCTTCAGAGAAGTTTCTCTTTAAGTCTCTTGCCCACTCTGTGATGGGATCACTTGTTCTCTTCTTGCTACTATGCTTGAGTTCTCTGTGGATTCTGGTTATAAGACCTTTGTTGGAAGCATAACCAGCAAGTATCTTTTCCCATTCTGAGGGTTGTCTACTTACTTTTCTTACTGTATTCTTGGCTGTGTAGAAGCTTTTTATTTGAGGAGGTCCCAAGAAGTGGGATTTCTGAATCATATGGTGGTTCTATTTTTAATTCTTGAGGAACCTCCATACTGTTTTCTATAATGGCTGTACTAATTTACATTCTTACCAACAGCAGGATATATTTTTTGAGAATTGAGATATTCTCTTACATAACCACGGTAAAGTTCCGACCTTCAGTATATTTAACATTGATATATACTTTTAACCTAATCTTGTATTTGTATCCAATTCCTAATTTAAAAAATGACTCTGTTATATTGCATTCTATGGAGCTATCTTCATTCACTTTACCAATTCTCTATTGCTAGATGCGTGGAGAGTTTCCTAATTTAACAACACTTTATCGTTGTTTTTATTTTTTGTAGAGACAGAGTCTTATTCTGTCGCCCTTGGTAGACTGCTGTGGCATCACAGCTCGCAGCAACCTTCAACTCTTGGGCTCAGGTGTTTCTCTTGCTGAGCTCAGCCTCCTGAGTAGCTGGGACTACAGGTGCCCGCCACCACGCCTGGCTATTTTTTTGTTGCAGTTTTGCTGGGGTCGGGTTTGAACCCACCACCCTCGGTATATGGGGCCAGTGCCTTACCCACTGAGCCACATGCATCACCCACAACACTTTATCTGTGTGCACTTATATCCTTAGAATAACTTTCTAGGAGTGGAATTGCTAGATTGAAGTATATATATTAGAAAAATCTTGATTTGCAATATATTGCCAAGTGAGGAGTATACAATTCTTTTTGTTTGTTTGTTTTTAGGAGTATACACTTCTACCAACAAATTATGAAAATGTTCACTTTCCTTCATTTTCCCAACACTAGATATTATTAGCCTTTTAAAATCTGGGCCAGTCTAATAGGCAAGAAACATCCCTCATTTTAATTTGCATTTCTTTCAACACACTGTTAATTATGTACCTAATATCTAATCCCCCTTTTTGCTAACAGAGCCCTGATTTTGTTAGTAGGCTGAGCCTTAGGTGAGATACCCATGCTTACAACCTCCCTGGTCTCAGCAATGCCATGGGACACAGTTCTGAGCTGTGATCTGGTTGTATGTTTGTCCCCTCCAAATCTCATGTTGAAATTTGATACCCAAGATTGGATGTGGGGCCTGGTGGAGGTGTTTGGGTCATGGGAGTGAAGCCTTCATGATTGGCTTGGTGCCCTGCCAGCAAAGAGTGAGCTTTCTCTGTTTGCAGGAGAGCTGATTGAAAGAGCAAGGCACCTCCTCTTCTCTTTCTTGCTCCTTCTCTTGTCAGGTGACATGCCTGCTCCCCCTTTACCTTCTGCATTAATTGGAAGCTCCCTCAAGCCCTCACCGGAAGCAGATGCTGGATGATGCTTTTTACACAGCCCACAGAATCGTGAGCCCAACAAACCTCTTTTCTTTATATATTACCCAGCCTCAGGTATTTGCTTTATAGCAACATAAATCAGACTAACACAAGCTGTAACCAGAATGCATTGGGGCTTCTGTGAAGTATTTTGTTTTCCCAATAGATGGGGAAATACAGTTGTTGATCCATGTTCTTCTTTTCCCTTCCTACTTTGAATTTAAACGTGATGAGGGAATGGCCAAGGTAAATAACCCAGTTTAAGCCATAGCACATCTCTTACCTGCAGCTGAGGATATTCCTGAATGCTATAATCTCGTGAGGCTGAAGCTCGTTTCATGTGCTAGTTGATGTGTGACATGTATCCTGCTGTGTGATAGTCCTTGTTTGTCTATCTGGCTCCCCTCTGTAGGGTGAGACAAGGCACTCCTCGACAGCGATTCCCTACTTGTGTTGTGGAGTGGGCACAGAGATAGTGCTCATTGTCTTAGTCGTTTTCTGTTGTTCATAATAGAATATTGGAAACTGGATAACTTGTAAAGAAAATACATTTATTTCTTACAGTTCTAGAAATTTGAGATGTCCTTGTTGAGGAGTGGTGTCTGTTGAGGACCTTCTTCCCGGTGAGGACTCTGCAGAGTCCAAGACAGTGCAGGGCATCCTCTGTGAGGGGCTGAGCATGTCCACGTGCTAGCTTAGGTTTCTTCTCCTCTGCTTATAAAGTCACCAGTTCCCCTCCCCTGATAACCCATTATCCGTTAATCCATCAGCCCATGAATGGATAATCCACTGGTGGAGGTCTCTGTGCTCAGTGAGTTCTTTTGGTCTTTTTACTCTTTTTTCAGAACCAGAGATTCTTACTCTCTAACTGTGCCTCCTAATCTTTTCATATCATGACTGCATGATAATAACTGATGTATAATAGAGTATTATAAATAGATGGAGACTACTTGCTACAGAGCTCGCCCAGATTCTACCTGCTCATCCCTGGGCCAAGGGCGTCAATATTTCAGCACAGCTCAATAGTCATATTTGGCAGGAAGCTCTGCTTTGAGTAGAGTTGAAAGCTTGTCCACTTCCTGCTGAAGAATATCATGACTGCATTTATTTATTTAGAGACAGAGTCTCACTCTATCATCCTAGGTAGAGCTGTGGTGTCATAGCTCACAGCAACCTCAAACACTTGGGCTTGAGCAATCCTCTTGCCTCAGCCTCCCTAGTAGTTGGGACAATAGGCATTCGTGACATTTTTTTTTTTGTTGTTGTTGTTGCAGTTTGGCTGGGCTAGGTTCGAACCTGCCACCCTTGGTATATGGGGCCAGTGCCCTACTCACTGAGCCACAGGCACTGCCCCCCTAGTTGCAATGAATACTTTTAAATGTAAGCCAATGTAAAGAAAGGCCTGGCTAAGCAATAATTATTAATATAAGTGTTTGGCTGCCATCTACTGGTCTAAGATGGATTTGGGTTTCTAATCATCCAGGATTTGGCAGTTTCCATCCTGTGTCTGTCCACCTTGGTCACAGACATCTGGGCTCAAGCTATCCTCCTGCCTCAGTCTCCCAAGTAGCTAGGACTACAAGGACACAGCTAATGTTTTTTCTATTTTAATTTTTATTATCTATTAACATTTTTTAACCTGGGGCATAGATCCAAGTAGCCCTGAATATATGCTACCCATCCCTCAACTTCTTTTTTTTTTTTTTTTTGAGACAGAGCCTCAAGCTGTCCCACTGGCTAGAGTGCCATGACATCACAGCTCACAACAACCTCAACTCCTGGGCTCAAGTGAGTCTCCTGCCTCCGCCTCCCAAGTACCTGGGACCACAGGCGCCCACCACAATGCCCGGCTATTTTTTGGTTGCAGCTGTCATTGTTGTTTGGCAGGCCTGGGCTGGATTCGAACCCGCCACCTTAGGTGTATGTGGCTTGCGCCTTAGCACTTGAGCCACAGGCGCCAAGTCCCATCCCTCAACTTCTATTTGTCCACCTGTTGATCCACTCACCCATCCCTCCACCTCCCCTCCTGTCCTCTACCTGTCCCTCATCCACCCACCCATCCCTCCACCTCCCCTCCTGTCCTCTACCT
>NW_003852541.1:3255019-3256600 GCF_000181295.1 Otolemur garnettii | reverse complement strand
CCTCTACCTGTCCCTCATCCACCCACCCATCCCTCCACCTCCCCTCCTGACCTCTACCTGTCCCTCATCCATCCACGCACCCATCCCTCCACCTCCCCTCCTAACCTCTACTTGTCCCTCATCCATCCACCCATCCATCTACCTCCCGTCCTCCACTCTCTGTCCACCCATTCAACCATCCACCTTCCCCTCTACCCCTACTCTATCTTCCTACCTGTCTATTCAAATGCCCACATATCTCTCTCCCTGCGACCCCATCCCCTATCTGTCCACCTGTCCTTCCACCTACCCACCCATCCACCCTCCCCATCCCCAGAATGAGGGGCACATTCTTTTCTTTTCTTTTCTTTTTTTTTTTTTAAAGACAGAGTCTCACTTTATTTCCCTCAGTAGAGTGCCATGGTGTCACACTGCTCATGGCCAGCTCCACCTTCTGGGCTTAGGTGATTCTCTTACCTCAGCCTCTGAAGTAACTGGGACTATAGGTGCCTGCCACAACACCCAGCTATTGATTTTTTTGTTGTTGTTGTTGCAGTTCCACATTTGAACCTGCCACCCTTGGTATATGGGGCCGGCGCCCTACCTGAGCCCACGTGCTTCCCTGAGGAGCACATTTGTAGCAAATGGCTTCTTTTGATTCATATATATTTTTTTCACTAGAAAGTGATCAAAGGAAGAGCACCAGATGTTGACCTGATAGGGGGAAAGAGATTCATGTGTTTTATGTGAGGTCAACTGGCTCACAGTTGCCTTCCTGGTTAGCTACTTAAGACAGCTAGTGGTACTGGCAATGTGGGAACTTGGCTTTCTGTTAGCTGAGTGTGAGAGGCATCTTGCCTGTAATTTCAGAGAGGCCTATGAAGGGGCTATACTAGTTCACCTTGACATAACAATCCCATCCATCCTCTTCTCCTTTTCACCCCATTCCTTTCTCCTAGTGCTGGTTGAGTCTCCTTGCTGAGGCTTCTATTTGCAGATGAGTCTCCTTGCTGAGACCCCCATGTGAAGTCAGCAGCACGGGATCCCCTGGACTTACACCAGAGGTACCATCTGGCTCACTGGTAAGAGACCATCATCTTTTAGAGATGTCTGAAGGAGACAGCAGATACCACCCTGGAGGGGCAGAGATAGTGGATTAGAGTTTGGGATGCTGGGCTCTCTGATCTCTTTCTCTTTCCAGATGGGCTGGAAACAAGCTGTCTGTCAGCTGACAGTATATTGGGATGTATTCTTACCAATTGGAAATATTTTGATCCCTAGACACTTAAAAAGCGTCATTTGATTTTCTTTTGTAATACAACTTGGCCTCAATATAAATTAGACAACTCCCAACATTGGCCACTTAACAGGACTATGGTACATCAACTTCCTTAGTCAATTATTATAAAGCATCTGAGTAAATGGTCAGAGATCTCATATGTCTGGGAATTTTTATTAATTTTAATTTTTTTTAGAGACAGAGTCTCACTTTATTGCCCTTGGTAGAGTGCTATAACATCACAGCTCACAGCAACCTCTAGCTTTTGGGCTTAGGTGATTCTCTTGCCTCAGCCTCCCGAGTAGCTGGGACTATAGGCACCC
>NW_003852541.1:3252380-3253433 GCF_000181295.1 Otolemur garnettii | reverse complement strand
AAAAAAAAAAAAAAAAAAGGAAGAAGAAAAATGGGTTGTAAAAGAAGCTAAAAAATTTATAGATGACCTCCATCTCTCCAGTGAAAAATAACCCATGGATACGTTAGTGCCTGCCACTGATCCCAATTGGGAGTATAATATTGAATCTCAATGGTGAGAATGGGACCATTGTGCATTATTCATAAAAACTCGTATGGCCAG
Organism: Otolemur garnettii; assembly: GCF_000181295.1. Taxonomy (NCBI): domain Eukaryota; kingdom Metazoa; phylum Chordata; class Mammalia; order Primates; family Galagidae; genus Otolemur; species Otolemur garnettii. Next base: position 3,253,232 of record NW_003852541.1, on the reverse strand, counting down.
ACAGAAAGTCATTAGTTATGGGGCAGTTACTAGTGTCAGTCAAGCCCAGACGAAAATCCTGTCACTTTTCTTCAGCATCTTAAAGATGCCCTGGTCAAACTCACTGCACTAGATCTTAAGAGCTGTGAGGGGGAGCGGGGAACGTCATTTGAGAAACAAGTTCTTGTTTTTTCTAGTTTGAGACAGAGTCTCACCCTGTTGCCATAGGGTCAAGAGCTATGGCATCATAGCTCACACCAACCTCAAACTGTTAGGCTCAAATGGTCCTTATGGCTCAGCTTCCTCATGGTACTGCTCCCCTACTGCAGTGTTTTTATTTTCTTTCTTTCTTTTTTTTGTAGAGACAGAGTCTCACTTTATCACCCTTGGTAGAGTGCCATAGCATCACACAGCTCACAGCAACCTCCAACTCCTAGGCCTAGGCAATTCTCTTGCCTCAGCCTTCTGAGTAGCTGGGACTATAGGCAACCGCCACAACACCTGGCTATTTTTTTGTTGCAGTTTGACTAGGGCCAGGTTTGAACCCAACACCCTTGGTATATGGGGCTGGCATACTACTGCCTGAGCCACAGGCACTGCCCTATATTTTATTTTTTATTGTTGGGGATTCATTGGGGGTACAAGAAACCAGGTTATTTTGATTGCATTTGTTAGGTAAAGTCCCTCTTACAATTGTGTCTTACCCCCAAAAGGTGTGGCACACACCAAGACCCCAGCCCCTCCCTCTTTCTTTCTCTCTGTTCTTCCTTTCCCCCACCTCTCCCTCCTTCTTTCTCTCTCTGCTCTCCCCTTCCCCCACCCCACCATGTCATTAACTGTCATTAATTGTCTTCATATAAAAATTGAGTACAT
>NW_003852541.1:3245125-3251636 GCF_000181295.1 Otolemur garnettii | reverse complement strand
AAAAGAGTTCCCTTCTCTCCACATCCATGCCAGCATCTGCAGCTTTGAGATTTTGTGATGTGGGCCATTCTCGTTGGGGTTAGATGGTATCTCAGGGTGGTTTTGATTTTCATTTCTCTAATAATTAGGGATGATGAGCATTTTTTCATATGTTTGTTAGCCATTCATCTGTCTTCTTTAGAGGAGATTCTATTCATGTCTCTTGCCCATTGATATATGGGATTGTTGGCTTTTTTCATGTGGATTAATTTGAGTTCTCTATAGATCCTAGTTATCAAGCTTTTGTCAGATTCAAAATATGCAAATATCCTTTCCGATTGTGTAGGTTGTCTATTTGCTTTGGTTGTCGTCTCCTTAGCTGTACAGAAGCTTTTCAGGTTCATTAAGTCCCATTTGTTTATTTTTGTTGTTGTTGCAATTGCCACAGCAGTCTTCTACACGAAGTCTTTCCCCAGGCCAATATCTTCCAGTGTTTTTCTTATGCTTTCTTTGAGGATTTTTTTGTTTCATGCCTTGAATTTAAGTCCTTTATCCATCTTGAATCATTTTTTGTGAGTGGAGAAAGGTGTGGGTCCAGATTTAGTCTTTTACATGTGGATATATAGTTCTCCCAGAACCATTTATTGAGAGGGAGTCTTTCCCCCAAGGTGTGTTCTTATTAGTGCAGCGTTTTTCAATCATTTTTTTTTATTGTTGGGGATTCTTTGAGGGTACAAGAAACCAGGTTACATTAATTGCATCTGTTAGGTAAAGTTCTTTTATAATTGTGTCCCACCCCCAAAAGGTGTATCACACACTGAGACTTCAATCATTTTTTATCACTTGAACTAATAGTTAAATTTCCATGGCACACTTAATTAATGTTGATCAAAAAAAAAAAGAGTAAAACAAAGAATATACTTATTGTGCTTTGAACTTCTTTCAAAAATAATTTAATTAATGATCTTTAAAAACTTTTATGGCACATCAGCTGAAAATCACTGCCCTGTTAGATCCAGGATAAAATTATAAACAAGACCAATCAGAAGAAACACTTCACAATCACACAATAATGTGTCTATAAAGTGGGATAGAATCAATCCAGGTAAAGCCAGTCGACTTCTCTACATTGACTTAAGCGGTCCTGGGAAAGGATGAAAACTCAACAGTGTTTAGAAAAAGGCTTACTGAGAGGGCGGTGCCTGTGGCTCAGTGGGTAGGGCGCTGGCCCCATGTACTGCATTGTGGCAGGCATCTATAGTCCCAGTTACTCTGGAGGCTGAGGCAAGAGAATTGCCTAAACCCAGGAGTTGGAGGTTGCTGTGAGCCGTGTGACGCCACAGCACTCTCCTGAGGGCAATAGAGTGAGACTCTGTCTCTAAAAAAAAAAGGAAAAGGTTTACTGAGGCTGTTAGAAAGTGTACCAACCAGTCGGGCCTGGTGGCTCACGCCTGTAATCCTAGCACTTGGGAGGCTGAGGCGAGTGCATTGCCTGAGCTCACAGGTTTGAGACCAACCCCAGCAAGTGTGAGACCCTGTCTCTAAAAAAAAATAACCGGGCATTGTGGCAGGTGCCTACAGTCCCAGCTACTTGGGAGGATGAGGCAAGAGATTACTTGAGCCCAAGAGTCTGTGGTTGCTGTGAGTTACTGAGGGCATCAGTGAGACTCTCTCTCTCTCTCTCTCAAAAAAAAAAAAAAATAAAATAAAAATAAAAAGAAAGTATACCAACCTAAGCTAGGCATGGTGGATCACACCTGTCATCCCAGCTTTTGAGGCAGGTGGATTGCTTGAGCTCAGGAGTGTAGACCAGCCTGAGCAAGAGGGAGACTCCATCTCTAGTAAAAATAGAAAAAACTAGCTGGGTCTTGTAGTGATCACTTGTAGACCAAGTTACTTGGGAGGCTGAGGCAAGAGGATTGCTTGAGCTCAGGATTCTGAGATTGCTGGGAGCTGTGATGCCACAGCATTCTACCCAGGGTGACAGAGTGAGACTCTTGTCTAATACAAAAAACAAAAAAGTCTACGAATCGGATCCTAACTCAGCAGAGGCAAAGTTAGTGATCATCGCCCATTTCATTAACCAATTTTTTCTGACATCTTTAGGAAACTTCAAAAGGTGGTTGTAGGACCCCACACAGACACTACTCAGCTAGTGTTAGTAGCCTCCACTGTCTACAATAACGGGGACTTAGAGGAAACAGAGGGAACCCCAAAGACCTAATTGTTGGGAGCAGCTACTGCTACATAGGCTCACCTGGCTACTCCAAAGAGCCCCAAAGGTGACAAAACCTGTTACTGGTGTAGTTCTCAATGAGTGTATTCTCCTAGATTTTATCTTCACAAAATAAGGAGGTGTATGTACAGTTACTAATAAAACTGGCTATACTTACATCAATAATTCAGGATTAGGAGAGACCACTATAAAACAACTATATGAACAGGCTAAGTGGCTCCACACTTTAACAACGACTGAGGCTTAATGACTTCTTTTGTTCATTATTACTAAGTATGACCTGGTTGTTGCTGAGCCACCTCTGCTTCTTTGTAAAGAGCATGAGGACCTGAGAACTGATTCACCACTGTCCGTGATCAACTAGAAGCAGCAACAGAAGACGGAACTTCCTCTATGACCCTGAAGATTTTTAGGTCCCATATCTCTCAGGGGCGAAAATTAGGTAGGGATAAGGAGGGAGGGGAACATGCTTTGTCTAGGGTGATGCTAGGAGATGCTTTGTTCACTAGCAGGAACAGATTGACAGGGGTGGAGTGGGGTGGGGGGTCAGCCCAAGAAAGAACAGATGATGTGTTAAGGGGGGTCCCTGAGTACTGACCAGAAGTTTGGTCTACAATAGAAGGTCTCCAACAATTGACCAATCAGAAAGAGGTAGATCCTATAGCTAATTAAGCTGACCATGCTCCTTACCTCATGGGGGCCTGGTGTAATGGGTAGTGTATGCAGCCTGTTGCTTGTATAGGTTGTGTTAAGGGATCTAAGAGACAGTCCTTTCTGATACATGTTCATGTGTTAGACCTTGTGCTTTCCCCAGTGTAGGCTCCAGACAGGTATGCTGGTGTCTTTGGAAAGCCCCAGGCCACTGTGGCCAGGGTTCACATTGACCAAGTCATCATGTGCATCCACACCAAACTACAGAACAAGGAGCATGTGATTGAGGCCACAACGTCTGGCCACTTTTATTTATTTATTTATTTATTTGATACAGAACCTCAAGCTGTCGCCCTGGGTAGAGTACTATGGCATCATAGCTCACAGCAACCTCCAACTCTTGTGCTCAAGCAATACTCTTGCCTCAGTTTTTTTCTTTTCTTTTCTTTTTTTTTTTTTTGAGACAGAGCCTCAAGCTATCCCTCTGGGTAGAGTGCCCTGGCATCACATCTCACAGCAACCTCCAACTCCTGGGCTCAAGCGAGTCTCTTGCCTCTGCCTCCCAAGTAGCTGGGACCACAGGCGCCTGCCACAATGCCCGGCTATTTTTTGGTTGCAGCTGTCATTGTTGTTTGGCGGGCTCAGGCTGGATTCGAACCCCCCACCTTAGGTGTATGTGGCTGGCCCCTTAGCCACTTGAGCCACAGGTGCCGAGCCTCAGTTTTTTTCTATTTTGAGTAGAGATGGGGTATTGCTTTTGCTCAGGTTGGTTTTGAACTTGTGAACTCAAGCAATCTACTTGACTCAGCCTCCCAGAGTGGTAGGATTATAGGTGTGAGCCTCCGCACCCGGCCTGCCCTGCTATTTTTATTTTTATTTTTATTTTTTTTTTTGAGGTAGAGTCTCACTATGTCCCCCTCGGTAGAGTGCTGTGGCGTCACAGCTTACAGCAACTTCAAGGTCTTGGGCTTAAGGGATTCTTTTGCCTCAGTCTCTCAAGTAGCTGGGACTACAGGTGCCACAACGCCTGCCTATTTTTTGGTTGCAGTTGTCATTGTTTTTTGGCAAGCCCGGGCTGGATTCGAACCTGCCAGCTCTGGTATATGTGGCTGATACCCTAGCCACTGAGCTACAGGCGCCAAGCCTGACCTGCTATTTTTAGAGACGAAGTCTCACTCTGGCTCTGGCTCAGAATGGTCTTCAACCTATGAGCTCAGGCAATCCACCCTCCTCTGCCGGCCTCCCAGAGTGCTAGGATTACAGGCATGAGCCACCGTGCCTGGCTGATTATCTTTTCTATTGAAAACTGGTCACAGTTAATTTTGTATTGTATCCTAGATAGTTTGAATTTTCTATTACGAGACTGTGAGTGTTGTTTAAACTTGTAGATTTTTTTTCCTTCCTTCCTTTGTAGGCAATTCACTTGGTTAGGTTTAGGTTGCAAGTTCCAAATTGCCCTCAATGGGCTCTGATTCCAACATCAGTTTAATTTACAAAGCAGTTCCATATCCTGGTCAGTGGCCTAGCATGGAATTCAGTTCTCAAAGGCTTTGTCTCCTGTTTAGGGTTGGATCTACTTGGGGGTGAGCCCAGGTCACAACTTTATGGGATCCCTTTTAAGCTCCTTCCTCTTCACAGTGTTCTCTGCATGCTGTCACTCTCAGACACCCGCTGCCGTGTCCTCTGGCTGAAAAGCCAGGATGTCAGTCTCATCTGTCTGCTGTGCACTTGCTGTGAAAACGTCTGCCTTTGTGCTCAAGCCAAGGCAAGGTTGCAGCTTTAGGACTGAGGCTTGCCTGAGGCCAGGGCCTGAGAAGATAAAGTAAAATCAAACCCAGCCCAGGGGATATCTCCCATTCTTGCTGTCCCTTAGGGCTTCTGACCCTCAAACAAGAAAGGAAGGGCTTTTCTGGGAGCTCTTTTTATTCTCACTTCCAGAATTTGTGCTGCCTGATCCAGACCAGGAGAAATGGGAGGGGAAGATCCCCAGACAACTCACCCCAGGATTGTTTCTACCTGTGGTCTGTCAGCTGCCATTTATCTTTCAGAGCCTTCAGAGAGCTGCTCTGTGAATTGTGTCCAGAGTTTTTATTTCTTTTTTATTTATCTTGCTTCTGAGCAGGTATAATATCCAAAATTTTTCTTTTTTTACCGTCTCACTTTGTTGCCCTTGGTAGAGTGATGTGGCGTCACAGCTCACAGCAACCTCCAACTCTTGGGCTTAAACCATTCTCTTGCCTCAGCCTCCCGAGTAGCTGGGACTACAGGTGCCTGCCACAATGCTCAGCTATTTTTTTGTTGCAGTTTGGCCGGGGCCGGGTTCGAACCTGCCACCCTTAGGTATATGGGGCTGGCATCCTACCCACTGAGCCACAGGTGCTGTCCCAATATCCAAAGGTTTTATTTGCCTTAGTGGAAGAGACAGTCCTATGTTAAACTACAGGAGATAATATTTTTGTGTTAATTTATTCTTAAAAGGAATGCTTTGCAATTTTCTTATCAAGTAAAATTTTGATGGAGGGCTTTTGTATATATGATTTACTAATTGAGAAAGTTTTCTTCTGGTCTTAATTAGCTAGGAGTGAAAAAAATCATAGTAAGTTCAGAATCTTTTTTTAAAAATCATAAACACTAAGCTTATCTCAAGTAATACCATAAACATTGAGCTTATCTCAAGTAATACCATAAACATTAAGTTTATTTCAAGCAGAGAGTTTGAGATTCAACATTCCAACTCTGGAATGGTGGTAGGTCAGCCATTTGAGCTCTTGAATTTTCCTTGATATATTTTGCCCCTTAGTAAAAACCTATGCACAAGAAATGGCCATCCTAGAAAAGCTGGCATGCCTTTGAAACTTATACAAATACAGGTGCCATAAATCAAGTAGAGTGCCCAAAAGGTACATTCTAGTCTTCCTTATTTTTAGAAGATTTATTTCCCATTATTTTTGAAAGCTCATTTACCTACAAATGACACCCCTTTCACAAAGGCAAAGAAAGCCCAATTGAGATTAATTTTGGAAGAAAGAAGCAATGGAGAAGATTCTTTATGTTTATTTATTTATTTATCTATTTTTTGAGACAGAGTCTTAAGCTGTCACCCTGGGTAGAGTGCTATGGTGTGTTACAGGTTATAGCAAACTCAAACTCTTGGGCTTAAGCGATTCTCTTGCCTCAGCCTCCCAAGTAGCTGGGACTACATGCACCCACCGCAACACCCGGCTATTTTTTTTGTTGTTATTGCAGTTGTCATTGTTGTTTTAGCAGGCCCAGGCTGGGTTCGAATCTGCCAGCTTTGGTGTATGTGGCTGGCACTCACTGAGCTATGGGAGTTGCCCAAGAAGACTCTTTAGTAAAAAATCATGAATCAACAATCCAATGAATTGTCTCAATGAATTTTTTTTTTTAAGAGACAGAGTTTCACTTTATCGCCCTTGGTAGAGTGCGTGGCATCACAGCTCACAGCAACCTCCAATTCCTGGGCTCAAGTGATTCTCTTGCCTCAGCCTCCCGAGTAGCTGGGACTACAGGCATCTGCCACACGCCTGGCTATTTTTTGTTGCAGTTTGGCCGGGGCCGGGTTTGAACCCACCACCCTTGGTCTATGGGGCTGGCGCTGAGCCACAAGTGCTGCCCAGTAAATCC
>NW_003852541.1:3239874-3244801 GCF_000181295.1 Otolemur garnettii | reverse complement strand
CAGCAGAAGAAAAAAAATGACCGTGGCCAGATCAAAACTAACAGAAATTGATAACAAAAGAACTGTACATAAGATCAATTAAATAAAAAGTTGAGTCCCTGAAAAGACAAACAAAACTGACAGGCCCCCTGCTAGATCAACCCAAAACAGGAAAGGACCCCAGTGAGTTTAATCAGAAATGAAAAAGGTGATATTACAGCTGATACTACAGAAACACAAAATATCATCCCTGAATACGATAACCCCTCCACCCCATGTACATAAACTAGGAAATGTTGAGGAAATGGATGGGTTCCTGGAAACAACCCACCTCGCCAGGCTTAACCAGGAAGAAATAGAACTCCCCAACAGACCAACACCAAACAACAAAATAGAAGCTAAATACAAACTGCAGGAAAAAATCTTCTAGTAAAGAAAGCCCTGGACCATATGGCTTCACAGCCAAACTCTGCCAGACCTAAAAAGAGGAAATGGCACCCACACTGCAGAAATTACTTCAACATCAAAGAAGGAAGGAACCCTCCCCAACTCACTCCAGGAAGCAAGCATCATCCTGATACCAAAGCCAGGAAAGAGCACGCAAAAAAGAAAACTGCAGACCAATGTTCCCCATGAATATAGATGCAAAAACTCTTGACAAAATTCTAGCAAACTGGCTGGGCCCAGTGGCTCATGCCTGTAATCCTAGCACTCTGGGAGGTCGAGACAGGTGGATTGCTTGAGTTTACAAGTTGGAGAACAGCCTGAGCAAAAGCAAGACCCTATCTCTACTAAAAATAGAAAAACTGAGGCAAGAGGATTGCTTGAGCTCAAGAGTTGGAGGTTGCTGTGAGATGTGATGCCACGGCATTCTACCTAGGGCAACAGCTTGAGACTCTGTCTTAAAAAAAAAAATTCTAGCAAACTGAATTTAGCAGTACACCATAACCAACAACAACAACAAAAAACAGGGTGGATAGACTGGGCTGGGGGTCTAACTGTTGTGAGGCGGATGAGGGGGGCCAGCTGGGGTGTCTTTTCAAGGACTGTGGGGCCGCAGGCCAGAAGGAAGGACTGGAGTGACAGAGTTCTCCCTCATCCCTGTGTCCTTGGGCCACGGCATTCTCCTTTGCCCTCCCAGCACCTTTCCATCTGTTCCTGCAAGCCGAGGCACCCTCTGAGATGCCACTTGTTGGCTCAAAATCATGGACAGATCAAAAGAAAACTACATTTCAGGGCCTGTTCCACTTGATGGTCCAAAATGGTTCCAGTGATCCAGCAGTTTTCTGGAAGGTTAGAATCCAGTACCTGCAAGTTGTGGTCAGGCTCAGTGGGTCCTGTGCCCTTCAGATTCCTCCCAGCGCATTCCTTCTCAAGCACAAAAGCTTATCTCCAGCCACAAACCAGTTCAGAATCATACGCAGAAGCAATTACAGGCAACCAGTGTACTTCATCCTGTCTCTAAGCCACTGAATGACACCCAGAAGAGCAAGCAGCCCAGCCAGCAGCACCTGGAAATAATCCTGAGGAAGAAGTGACATCAAAACAGAAAAACGAAGAATCACAAAAAAGGCAATGGGCTTTGGAAGGTTTTGAAATTGGTTGCCAGCTGGGTAAAGGAAAGTTTGGTAATGTTTATTTGGCAAGAAAAAAACAAAGCAAGTTTATCCTGGCTCTGAAAGTGCTGTTTAAAGCTCAGCTGGAAAAAGCAGGAGCGGAGCATCAGCTCAGACGAGAAGTGGAAATCCAGTCCCATCCTCGGCATCCGAATATTCTCAGACTGTATGGTCATTTCCATGATGCCACCAGAGTTTACCTAATTTTAGAATATGCACCACTTGGAACAGTCTGTAGAGAACTTCAGAAACTTTCTAAATTTGATGAGCAGAGAACAGCTACGTGTATCACAGAACTGGCAAATGCCCTGTCTTACTGCCATTCAAAGAGAGTTGTTCATAAAGACATTAAGCCAGAGAACTTGCTGCTGGGATCATCTGGAGAGCTTGATTGCAGATTTGGGCCGGTCGGTTCATGCTCCGTCCTCCAGGAGAACCACTTTCTGTGTACCCTGGACTACCTGCCCCCTGTGATGATTGAAGGTTGAATGTATGATGAGAAGGTAGACCTCTGGAGCCTGGGAGTTCTTTGCTATGAATTTTTAGTTGGGAAGCCTCCTTTAGAGGCAAAATACCAAGGGACCAACAAAAGAATATCAAGGATTGAATTCACGTTTCCTGAGTTTGTAACAGAGGGAGCCAGAGACCTTATTTCAGGACTGTTGAAGCATAATCCAAGCCAGAGCCTGATTCTCAGAGAAGTTCTTGAACACCCCTGGATCAAAGCAAATTCATCAAAACCATCAAGTAGCCAAAACAAAGAATCAAATAACAAATAGTCTTAGGAATCATGTAGGGGGAGAAATCCTTGAGCCAGGGCTGCTGTACAATGTCAGGAACATGCTACTGAAATCTATTTTTACTAGTGACGGCCTCCTTCAATCTACAGCACTACAGGAAATGTTTCTTACTGAGCAGGCAGGGTCTCTGCCTTTGTATTCAGAACGCTCCATGTTAGTAAACATGACACTGAAGTGAATGTAGCCATGAGAATAATGCTACTTTATTGCTCATGGCCTGGAGGCAAGGTTCAACTGCAGCCAGCCCCGCAGCCTGTGCCAGCGCTGGTGTCCTTGTAGGAGATACGCTGATTCTGGTTGTGGGGAAGTGACCATTTGTCCTGACTTGATCAGTTAAGGAGCTGTGCAATAATCTTCCAACTACCTGGAGTGAGTGTGTAATTTATTGGGTGTCCAAGCTCAGTAAAGCTGTTGGAATTAATGTGATCCTTTTAAATGTTAAAGGTTTTATATAGATTTGTGTCTTCTCCCACAGCAGTCCCTTGGGAGTGGTCTCAGTGTGTCAGGCCTGGTTCCGTTTCAAGGCCTCCTTAACCACTCATCTCCTGTGAGATGTTGTAAAATAGGAACACGTGCTACCTCCACTGCAGGACTTGGCTTGGGATATAGAAGTCCTATGTGTCTAAGAGCCGTTAAGGGGTTATTTGTTATTATATTGGAGTTTATGGCATGTGTGTAAACTACATATGCAAATAAATAAATATATATCTAAACAACAACAAAACCCCAAAACAAACAAAAAGCCAAACACAATCCACCTTGACGAAGTGTGCTCCACCCCAACCAATTGTGCTCCACCCCAGGTCCAACATATGCAAATCTACAACTGTGACCTAGCTCCTAAACAGAAGCAAAAACAAAGACTGCTTGATCACCAATAGATGTAGAGAAAGCACCTGACAAAAATTCAGCACTATTTTATGATAAGAACTCAATAAAATAGGCATAGATGGAACATACCCCCAAATTATAAAGCCGTGTATGACAAACCCACGGCAAACATCAAACAGGATGGGGAAAAATTAAAAGTGTTCTTGCCTAGACCCGGAGCCTGACAATGCTGTACACTGTCATCAGCTCCACTCAACGTGGTGCTGGAAGTCCCAGCCAAGGCAATTAGACAAGAGAAGGAAACCAAGGGCATCTAAATGGGGACAGAAGAGGTTGGTTAACTTTTCTAGTTTTAGTAGAAACAGGCTCTTGCTCTTGCTCAGGCTGATCTTGAACTCCTAAGCTCAAGTTATCTTCTCGCCTTGGTCTCCCAGGGAAAGGGCTAGGATTACAGGTGTGAGCCACAATACCTGGCCAGATTTTTTGGTATTGAAAAATTCTTGCCTTCCTCAGGTAAGTTTTACTTGATTTTATATACAGTTGTCCCTCCATATCCTTGGATTCTCTAATCAACCACAAATCAAAACTATTTGGAGAAAAAAAAAAGAAAAGAAAAAAATGCAAAAATAAAAAATAATATAAATAGGGTGGCGCCTGTAGCTCAAGTGGCTAAGGCACCAGTCACATACACCAGAGCTGGCAGGTTCAAATCCAGCCTGGGCCTGCCAAACAATGAAAACTGCAACCAAAAAATGGCCGAGCATTGTGACGGGCGCCTGTGGTCTCAGCTACTTGGGAGGCTAAGGCAGGAGAATCGCTTGAGCCCAGGAGTTTGAGGTTTCTGTGAGCTGTGACACCACGGCACTCTACCCAGGACAATAGCTTGAGGCTCAGTTTCAAAAAACAAACAAACAAACAAACAAACAAAATACACATATATAAATAAAACACTAATATAGTATAACAACTATCTACATAGTATTTATATTGTATTAGGCATTATAAGTAATATAGAGATGATTTAAAGTATTTTGAGAATGTGTATAGATTATACATAAATACAGATGCTCCTTGAGTTATGCTGGGGTCATATCCATATAAACCCATTGTAAATCAGAAATATCATATATTGAATTTATGATGAGTTATCCAGAGATAATCCTATTGTAAACTGAGGGACTTTCTGAATGACTATTGTTTTCAAACCACCCTAAATTGAATCCCATAAATCCCCTATATACACACATTTATAGGGTGTGATAGTTTATTTTCAAAAATCATACGAGGCTGATGATGATCAGCATACAGATTATGATGGTTTTTCTCTTATTTTTGTATACCAAAATGTTTTGATCATACCAAGAATATTAGAGAAATAAAGATCTTAGATAAAATTATATATATATTATGTGTATATATATGTTAGATTCTGTTACCTATATTTTGTTTTACATCTATGATCACGAGTAAAGTGGTTTTATAACCTTATTTTTTGTTCATTAGGACAAATACAATCTTATTTATTTATTTTTTTGAGACAGAGGGCATCACAGCTCACAGCAACCTCAAACATTTAGGCTTAAGTGATTCTCTCTCTCTTTTTTTAATGTTATTTCTATTATTATTATTATTATTTTTTTGAGACAGAGCCTCAAGCTGTCCCCCTGGGTAGAGTGCTGTGGCATCACAGCTCACAGCAAC
>NW_003852541.1:3237325-3238914 GCF_000181295.1 Otolemur garnettii | reverse complement strand
AGAGTGCCATGGCATTACAGCTCACAGCAACCTCCAACTCCTGGGCTTAAGTGATTCTCCTACCTCCCCGTCCAGAGTAGCTGGGACTCTAGCTGCCTGCCACAACACCCAGCTATTTTTTTTTGGTTGCAGCCGTCATTGTTGTTTGGCAGGTCCAGGCTGAATCTGAACCCACCAGCTCAGATGTATGTGGCTGGAGCCTTAGCCACTTGAGCCACAGGTGCTGAGCCAATACCACATTTTGTTAATCCACTCATGTATTGATGGGCACTCGGGCTGGTTCCACATCTTTGCAGTTGTGAATTGTGTTGCAATAAACATTTGAGTGCACATGTCTTTTTGACAAAATGAGTTTCCTTTGGGTAAATACTCAATAGTGGGATTGCTGGTTATTTGAGGACTCTCTATATGACTTTGCATAGAGGTTGCACTAGTTTGCAGTCCCACTAACAGCATGTAAGTGTTCCTTTCTCTCCACATCCACGTCAGCATCTGTTGTTTTTATGTTATTCTTATCTGATTTGAGAATTAGAAATTCTAGTCTCATATGGTTTTACCTGTAGCTCAGTGGCTAGGGTGCTAGCCACATACACTGAGGCTGGTGAGGCTGGCCAGTTTGAACCTGGCCTGGGCCAGCTAAAATCAACAATGACAACTACAACAAAAAAATAGCTGGGCATTGTGGTGGGCACCTGTAGTCCCTGCTACTTGGGAGGCTGAGGTAAGAGAATTGCCTAAGCCCAAGAGTTTGAGGTTGCTGTGAGCTGTGACACTACAGCACTCTATAGAGGGTGACAAAGTGAGACTTGTCCCCCCCCCCAAAAAAAAGAAATTCTAGTTTCCTAAAATGAACTGGGTAATTTTTATACTTTTTCTGTTTTCTACTACAGTACACTAATAGAAATATGCTGCAAGCAACATGTGATTTAAACATTTTCTACTAGCTTCTTTTAAGTAAAAAGAAATAAGTAAAATTAATTTTAATAATATAGTATATTTATTTAATCCAGTATGTCCCAAATAGTATTATTTTTACATTTTATCAAAATAAAAATTATGAATAAAATGTTTTACCTCCTTTTTATGTACTAAGTTTTTGAAATCTGGTGTGTATTTTATACTGATAATAGTTTTCATTTCAGAACTAAACTTTTACAAAAAATACCTGATTTGTATTTGTATTTCATAAAAGTTACAATTAAAAAAGTAGATTTACATACCCAAATTGTTTCAAATGCATGTAAAAATTTCTAACTGGTACCTCCATAGACTACATACTTCTGATTCCTTTTATATGACATTGTTGAAAAGATAAAACTATAGGGACAGAGAACACATCGGTGGTTGCTAGGGAGTGGAAGAAGGGTTTGAAAAAAGGAGAGATATGAGAGAAATTTGGGGGATGAGAGGTTTTGCATCCTGATTATGATATTGGTTATATGTGTTTGGCTCTTTTGTCTCTTATCAAAACTCACAGAATTGTATACCAAAAGTAGTGAACTTCATGTTAAAAAGGAAAAGTTTCCACAAATAAATTAAGTTTAAGAAATGATGAGCTGGCTTGGTGCCTGTGGCTCAAGTGGCTAAGG
>NW_003852541.1:3230177-3236353 GCF_000181295.1 Otolemur garnettii | reverse complement strand
TTCTCATTTATCTTCAATATTTATTTCCCAATAAATCTATGTATAGAGGTAAGTATACATTTTCCTTGTGGTGCTATTGGTGGAGTCTCACAAATTTTGACATCTGTTTGGTTCAGTTTTAAGTATTTCTTAATTAAGAGTTGTTTAGACATATGTATGTTATTTACTTTCTAATCTTTGTTTCTTTTTCTTTTCCTTTCTCTCTCTCTCTTAGTCCCCCCTCTCTCCTTCCATCTTCCTTTCCTCCCTACTATGGTTGGGGAACACAGTCAGTATGCTACTAAATTTTGGAAATTATTAAAGCTTCCTTTAAGGTGCAAAATATGTTTAATTCTTGTAAATGCTCTGAGTGTGCTTAAAATGTAATTCTTTATTGATTGTGGAGATATACACATATGAGTTCTAACAAGTTTGTGAACTTGTCGCTGTGCACTTACATTGGCAGCACTGTACAAACAACTAGGTAAGGTTTCATAACCTTGGTATATCAGTGTCTCACAGCTGTGTTTGTGTTGACATGTGGTGGTGTCCTGCTGAGTGGCATTCATTATTGTGGTTGCACGTTTCTGTGTGTTGTGTAGCTCTGATGGTCATTCCAGAAAAAGAGTTCCAAAATTGCTTTGAAGGTGGAATAGATGCTAGCATTGGTGCATACCTTCCCATTGGGAGTACTCCAAAGGTGACCATAGTGATACTCAGCAATGAGGTATGTAGTACTTTTTCTAGGATAAATTTGTAAACTTAATTGTCAGACTTTGTATGCTGACAGCTCTGATGGCCATTCCAGAAAAAGGATTCCAAAACTGCTTTGAAGGGTGGATTAGGTGCTGGCATAGTTTCCTGAAGGGAGTACCTAACAGATGACTGTAGTAGTGATAATTAGTAATGAGGTATGTAGTACTTTTGCTAGCATGAGTTAGAAAAATTAATTGTTAGACCTCATATACATATATGTGATATTGTCCAGGTTTTTCATATCTCCCCTTATTTTTTATCTGCTTGGTTTATTGGTTTCTGAGAGAGATGTATTAAAATTGTTACTTTAGCTACATACCTCATTGCTCTGGTATATGTGGCTGGTGCCCTAGCTGCTGAACTACAGGCACCGAGCCTGGCCAGAATCTATAGGAGACAGCCTCCCACTTGCTGGGAAGTCGAGGGAGGAGATGTGGATGAGTCAAAGGAAGGCAGGCAGAGGTGAAAAGAAGGTCGTGGAGACCAGGGGTGGTTGCATATGCCTGTAATCCTAGCACTTTGGGAGGCTCAGGTGGGTAGATTGCTTGAGCTCTGGAGTTTGAGACTAGCCTGAGCAAGACTGAGACCCCGTCTCCACTAAAAATATAAAAACTAGCTGAATGTTGTGGTGGCGCCTGTAGTCCCAGCTATTCAGGAGGCTGAGCCGAAGAGTTTGAGGTTGCTGTGAATTGAGCTGAGAGTGCCATGGCACTCTACCCGAGGCAGACAGAGTGAGAATCTCAAAAAAAAAAAAAAAGAAGAAGAAGAAGGTTGTGGAGAAGTGATGCTGGCATGGGAGACAGAGGAATGCTCCAGAAGGCAGATGCTCCAGCCATTGTGGAACTCAAGGAGGAAACATCACCAGGAGGAAGGAGTGATTGAGAGGGGGCTGGAAGACCCAGGACTGCGGATTGGCTGTTGGATCTAGCAAGATGGAAATGATCTATGATCTTGAGAAGAGCAATATCTTGGAGCTGTGTGAAAAAAGAAAAAAAAAACCTATTTAGGGTGGATTTAACAGAGGTGGGGCAAGTAGGGAGAAATTAGAGACAAGTATAGTCAAAAAATGGTGTGGCTGCTTGCAGGGGAGTAGGTTTATGATAAGAGTGTTTTTGTTTGTTCTTTTCAACTGGGGGAAGTAACAGCAGTATCTTTGCATGCTGTCAAGAAGGTCCAGGAAAAAAAAATAAAAAAAGAAGATCCAGGAGAGCGAAACCTGAGATGGAGGAGAGTGAGGAGAGTGTGGTTGAAGGTGGCCTGGAGCAGATGAAATGTGAGGGCTGTTTGGAGGGCTGAGTGTCAGGGGGAGGCAGTGACTGTGGTGGTGCAAGTTGTGGTGGGGTGGAAGCTGGCAACGGGTGCAGTGCTGGGCTTTGAGGATAGAGGGGTAGGTATGGGGTAGACTTCTGGAGATGGGAATGGGTCAGACTAGGGATGCTCAATGTGGCTTGGGCAGGACCAAGAGCCTCTTGAGGTTCATAGTCATGAATGGAAGTGAGATCTGTCACGTGGATGCGGCTTGTAATTTTTTCAGCCACATTCTGCTGGGGAGCTGGATGTCACTGGGTTAAGGTTTTTCTGAGTTCAAGGAAGTGAGAGTGTCAGGGAGTCAGGGTGTGTGTAGGAGGTAATGGCAGTTATGATAATGTTAGCTCTTCTTTTTTTTTTGAGACAGTCTCACTATGTCACCCTTGGTAGAGTGCTGTGGCGTCACAGCTCACAGCAACCTCAAATTCTTGGGCTTAAGCGATTCTCTTGTCTCAGCCTCCCAAGCAGCTGGAACTATAGGCACCCACCACAAAGCCCGGCTATTTTTTGGTTGTGGTTGTTGTTGTTTGGTAGGCCCCGGCTGGGTTCGAACCCACCAGCTCCGGTGTGTGTGGCTGGTGCCCTAGCCACTGAGCTATAGGCACCAAGCCAATGTTAGCTCTTCTAGTCCATCTTTTAGGTCCTGAGTTACGTGGCCAGCAGCATCTGCTTTATTTTTCACTACCTCTACTGAATCACATAATCTGAATATATTATGTACAACACATGTGTGCAAAATAAAAATGATAATAAAATAGAATATAAATATAGAACATTCATATACAACTAGATATCAAAAATGAATAAAAAATAAAAATTATTGTAGTGAGGACACTTAAGAAGAGTCAAAAAGATATTACAAAGAAACAATAAGAAAAAGTAGAAAGGGCTCAGTGCCCATAGCACAGTGGGTATAGTGCCAGCCACATACACTCAGGCTGGTGAGCTTGAACCCATACAACAATGACAACTGCAACAAAAAAATAGCCCAGCATTGTGATGGGTGCCTGTAGTCCCAGCTAATTGGGAGGCTGAGGCAAGAGAATCACTTAAGCCCAAGAGTTTGAGGTTGCTGTGAGCTGTGATGCCATGGCACTCTACCCAAGGTAACATAGTGAGACTCTGTCTCCAAAAAAAAAAAAAAAGAAAGAAGAAATAGAAAGGATTTTGGAGGCCAGGCATGGTGGCTCATGCCTGTAATCCTAGCCTAGCACTGTAGGAGGCTGAGATGGGTGGATTGCCTGAGCTTAGGAGTTCCTAGACCAGCTGAGCCAGAGCAAGAGTTTTCTCTAAAAATAGCCAGGGATGGCTCCATGCCTTTAGCTCAGCAGCTAGGGCGCCAGCCACATACACTGGAGCTGGTGGATTCGGATCCAGCTGGGGCCTACCAAACAGCAATGAAAAAATAGCCAGGCATTGTGGCGGGTGCCTGTAGTCCCAGCTGCTTGGGAGACAAAGGCAAGAGAATGACTTAAGCCCAAGAGTTTGAGGTTACTGTGAGCTGTGATGCCACAGCGCCCTACCAAGGGTGGCATAGTGAGACTCCGTCTCAAAAAAAAAAAAAGTATCCAGGGGTTGCCTTGGCGCTTGTGGCTCAAAATACTAAGGTGCCAGCCACATACACCTGAACTGGTGGGTTTGAATCTAGCCCAGGCCCACCAAACAACAATGATGGCTGCAACCAAAAAGTAGCTGGGCATTGTGGCAG
Source organism: Otolemur garnettii (assembly GCF_000181295.1). Taxonomy (NCBI): domain Eukaryota; kingdom Metazoa; phylum Chordata; class Mammalia; order Primates; family Galagidae; genus Otolemur; species Otolemur garnettii. Next base: position 3,232,602 of record NW_003852541.1, on the reverse strand, counting down.
GCGCCTGTAGTTCTAGCCACTTGGGAGGTGGAGGCAGGAGAATAGCTTGAGCTCAGGAGTTGGAGGTTGCTGTGAGCTGTGATGCCATGGCCCTCTACCCAGGGTGACAGCTTGAGGCTCTGTCTCAAAAAAAAAGAAATATATCCAGGGATTGTGGCAGGAGCCTGTAGTCCCAGCTACTTGGGAGGCTGAGGGAAGAGAATTGCTTGAGCCTGAGAAATTGAAGTTATCTACCAAATGTGGCAAAATGAGACTCTTTCTCAAAAAAAAAGAAGGATATATCCCATTTAACACTAAGCTAATAAGAATGTTATGCTGATTTGATCTTCTAACCAAATCAATAATACCTGTCTATCTCTTTGAAGTTTCTCATCCTAGTGTTTTTTTTTTTTTAAGAGACAGAGTCTCACTTTATTACCTTCAGTAGAATGCCACAGAGTCACAGCTCTCAGCAACCTCCAGCTCTTGAGCTTAGGTGATTCTCTTGCCTTAGCCTCCCAAGTAGCTGGGGCTATAGGTGCCTGCCACAATGCCTAGCTATTTTTTGTTGCAGTTTGGCCAGGGTCAGGTTTGAACCCGCCACCCTCAGTATATAGGGCTGGTGCTGAACCCACTGAGCCACAGGCACTACCCTTTAATGCAATTGTTAGGCCTAGACTAAAGTAGAAAAATACAAGTTAACTCATGACAAATTCCTGGGTTGCAAGCCCTCAACAAAATGAAATAAGTCTTGCTCACTCCCAAGATAGATAGGAAAGTACTAACTTGTTGCTTGACTAACTCCTGGGCCTGGGAAATGAATCAACTGTCCCCAGACTAACCTTTAAACAATATCAGGTAGAGAGAATACTGAGACCAAGATGTATGGAGGAAAAGTACTGGAACTGAGATGTATGGGAAAATATTAAAACAAAGATGTATGATGTATGGCTAACTGCAAAATTTTGCTTCTGTACAATGCTTGCTTGCTACCCCCACCTGAATGCACCTGGACAGCCTGCATGCCAACCAGGATGCAGACTAAGCCTTAAAAACCCAACCCCTTAAGCACCCGGGGCTGCTCTCAAAAACCCCATGTTGGGACACTGAGGCAGTTGCCAGCTGTCTCTTCAATAAAAGGACTGTGCTGTAAATTTGGCTTGTTTGGCAGTGTGGTCTTTGTGAAACTCCTGGGCACAACATTGGGAGGCCCCAGCAAGACCTCCAGACCCTGGTACTACCGATCCTCAGATGGCCTCCAAGACAGGCTGTGGTCCCTCTGAGGGGAGGTGCCCCCTGGAAACATTTCAGGGCCCCTGGTGGACCCAGAGCCCTCAGTAGACTGGTTGACAATCACCTCTAAATTCACCTGTGAGTCCACCTCTGAAGGTAAGCCATTTAAATATCTATTTTTGGCTAGTGTCTGCAGACATTTAGTGGAACTATTGTGTTTGTTTTTTGTTGTGCTTATTTGTTGTTGTGGACTGTTGTAGAAATATATAACTGTTTGTTGTGTTCATTTGTTGTGAATTGTGTAGGGTCCTTAGGGACCTCTGAGAGAAGGCCAAAGGGACAGGAGCTTTGGACAGGAACCTCAGATTGTTGGGCTATTGGCCTGTCAGAGGCACTTAGAGGTGTGTGTTGGTAGAGCGACCTATGGCTAGAAACACCAGAATACTGGGGAACATTGGCCCTGTCACAGACAGTAAGAGGTTACTGCCACTGAGACATCAGTGCTTTGGCCTCAGGCCTGAGAGAAGTTGGGGTGCAGAGGGCAGGTGACAAGGGACTTTAATTTCTAACCTCAGGGGTTATGCCTGAGGTTAGTCCCTTAAACCTGTAAGATAGGAACCTTGGACTCCTGGGCTATTGGCCTGTCAGAAATTGGAATGCTGGGTTACCAGGCTATTGGCTGTTCTGGGGCAGGGGTTGGGGGGAGCGGGGGCTCCCAGAGACTGGGGTGCCAGTAGGAAGCCCTGGCCTCAAATGTGCAATTTAGATTCATACGTTTTTGTTCATTTGTATTCCATGTTCTTTGTCTAGTTAACATATTATAGTTTATACTTCTGGTCTGTTGCCAGCCTTTGGTGTGGGGTGGCCTCCCACAGTTTCCTTTGATTCTTTCTTATACTGACAGGTTTGGAAAGCAGTCACCAGAAAGCCTGACCACCCTAATCAGTTTCCTTACATTGACATATGAACCGAATCAGTGAATAACCCCCCAGCTTGTCTCTGTGCCTGTTCTATCCATCTAGGAATTACAGTTAACAAAGCCTCTTCAAGAGCACCACCCCATCCTCCCAACGCCTGAAGAGGTGAAGGATCCCATCCTCAACCCTCCGCCTTACTGTCCTTCCAGCCCTGTAGTCCCTCTGGTCTGGGTCCCTGGTTTGAGTCTCTCTGGTTAATCTGGTTAATTTCTTTGGTTATCAGTTTAGATTTTTTT
>NW_003852541.1:3227185-3229414 GCF_000181295.1 Otolemur garnettii | reverse complement strand
GCCAACTAGGCAGTGTGAGAAGTATACCCCCAAACCAGTGAGACTGTTAAACCCCAATTGTGTTGAGCATTAAATCTGTGCCAAAGAATAAACTTCTTGTCCCTTTAAAACCTCCCAGCATTTGGTTTAAAAAATAAAAGAAGGTTGAAATTGTGTACACATGAGTGCTTGGAGATTGACTGAAACAAATAACAATAGGTAGGCTTTCATGCCCCCCACCCCCAACAGGGTGAAACGATTGTGTGAGTGGCCCCTGTCTATATCTCAGTTTTTACCCCAGCTGAGATTTGTCTGTAGTTTATCTGCGGGAAAATAAAGGAAAACATGGAGAAACCCACCCTGCTGAAAACTGTAATGAAGCATTAAAAAAAACCCCCAAAACTTATAAGATTAAAAAAAACCCCAGAAAACTTTAAACAGAAATAACTCAAGAAACTTACTGAGTTTCCTTTAGTTTCAGACAACTATGGTTTCCTTTAAAATAAAATTAATTGGCTCAGTGCCTGTGGCTCAACTGGCTAAGGCGCCAGCCACATACACCTGACCTGGGAGGTTCGAATCCAGCCCGGGCCTGCCAAACAACAATGATGGCTGCAACCAAAAAATAGCCTGGCATTGTGGTGGGTCCCTGTGGTCCCAGCTACTTGGGAGGCAGAGGCAGGAGAATTGCTTGAGCCTAGGAGTTGGAGGTTGCTGTGAGCTGTGATGTCCCAGCACTCTACCCAGGGCGACAGCTTGAGGCTCTGTCTCAAAAAAAAAAAAAAAAAAGAAATAAAATTAATTTTAAGCCTGTTATTAAAATCCAAGTGTCTAAAAATTATAAAATTGCCACCTGTGTAATATTTCTGAGGTTATTAGCTTCAACTGTGAACTTATCTAGAGAATGTGGTCTGCAGGGTACAGCCCACTGTGTGTAAAGATAAATTCTGAAAAAAAAAACAGGGAGTCAAATTTCTGAGTTCACCTGAACCTGAAAATGGGAAGGATCTCTGTTTAACCCTAAAAAACAAAATCCTGTATCAATGTTGTATTCCATAAACTGTTCCTCATTTGTAAAATGTAGTAGTTTAATTGTTTAAATTGTTTGGGAAACTAAATCTTTGTCAAAAAAAGAGATTCTTGCTTTTTAAACCTTCTAATTGTCAGTCTAGCCAAGTAAATAATTAACTTAATAGAACACTATGATCTTGTTTTGTAAAAAAATGAGTTTTTGAAAGTGAAAGAAATTAAACAGAAAGAAAAATAAAAACCCATAAAAAATTTGTAAAAGAATTTACATGTAATCCAATTAATTGTATATTGTCTTTAAAGTTGTTTAACTTGTTATCTTGTTTAAAGAGCTATTTTATAGGAAACATTGTCAAATATGAAATGGTAGTTAATTTTGTATAAACTATATATATATTCCAATATTATAAAATATTGGTCTTTCTTAATGTATATTATCAGTAATAACTGACTGAATCTAAAGTTTGTCCTTCAAAAAAAAATATTAGGAGAAATTGAAGCAAACTTCTAGAACTTTACTTTAACAGTTAACATGTCCATGAGTATTGTTAACCTAACTTCAAACAGAGCAGAAATCAGTTAAACGGGACCAGGCTAGTTTATTATAGCTTTCTGTTTAAAATATTGCTGATTCTTTTTGTGTTCTATTTTCCAGAAGTCAGGAAAACCATTTTCTGTCTTTGAAACTATTGGTAACTTTTAGCAATGTACATTATAAACAAACTTTGAAACATTTATTTTTTCTCTCTCCTTAATTTCTCTGGAATTTAAAAGCCATTTGTAAGTATTCTTAATTTCTAACAATACAATAATTTGCATAAGTTCAATAAGAATCTGTATTGTTCTATAGGACCTAATAAAACCACTGGTTATTTTACCAAGGAGTTGTCTGGAATAGCATTTCCAAAGATGTCCAAACTGTGTTAAGAAATTAAGGTTAACTTTATAAAAAGCCCTTTGGAAAAACTGGTCAGATACCCATCAGTAACATTTCCTAATCTGTAGTAACAAAGTAACAAAGGTGGCTTGGCACCTGTGGCTCAAGTAGCTAAGGCGCCAGCCACATACACCTAAGGTGGCGGGTTCAAATCCAGCCCGGGCATGCCAAACAACAACAATAGCTGTAACCAAAAAATAGCCAGGTGTTGTGGTGGGCACCTGTGGTCCCAGCTACTTGGGAGGCTGAGGCAGGAGACTCACTTGAGCCCAGGAGTTGGAGGT
>NW_003852541.1:3224016-3227111 GCF_000181295.1 Otolemur garnettii | reverse complement strand
AAAAAAAAAAAAAAAAAAGCAAAAACAAAGTAACAGGTCACTTTCCAACGGGTTTGGAAATAAAAATGTACTTGGGAACCTCAAGAAAAGAGGAATTTACCCAAAGCATACAGGTATCTAATGGCACAGATGAAACTTGGGCTCGTGAAAGGCTTCCAAGTCTAACCTAAAATTCTTTATAAAAGGTTCCAGCAAAGCCAATTTTAAAAGAGAAAAAGAAAGCCTAAATAGCTAATAAGTATTTTTACTGCACTTTATGCAAACAATCATACCCAGTGTACTGAAAGTACAGTTTATTTTAGCAACTAAGTTAATTCTGTTATAATTTATCTTTAGTAAAAAGAGAAATTAGAGAAAGAAAAGAATTATTCAAAAATAGAAGAGGCTGTGGCCCACCTGTATTATATTCCAGACTTGTCTATAATGTCAACTCATAAAATAAAACATAACTGTTTTACTAAACTGATCTATTTAATAAAATTAAGAAACTGGCCAAGGAGTATAGAATAGTATACAATAAATACTCTGAAACCTTGAAACTCAACACAAATTACCTATTTCCCACACTAGCAAATTTTTACTACAGTATTAAAAATTATCAATTCTGTAGAAACTCTTAAAGTATGTATTATCTTAAAAACTATGCTAAGTTTATAAATAAGAATACTAATGTTCTCATTATGTAAACCTTAGCCTCAAAATCCAGAACTTATAAATGTTTTTAAATAACTGATAAATAGTTTCATACTCTCAAAATTGTCAACATGCCTTGCTCCAGCCACATACTGGAAGTTGGCTGGTCCATGCATGGCTGAAGCCTGAGGAAACTCTTCATGGAACTTGTCTTAATTAAACTTTAAACTTTGGGAAAGGAGAATATACATATAATCTATGTACGCACACCACTCCTTCTTCTCCTCTTGGCAGTAGGCCCCTTGCATTTTGAATCAACTTACTGCTTATGTTAACTTATGATAATTAAAAATCAATATAACAACAACAAAAAATCAATATAACCCTGTACCCAACCTTGTACCCACCACTGGGTCAATGATTTGATCCCCAAGAGAGAAAAGAGCGGACTTTTTAGGCCTGGGCTAAAGTAGAAAAATACCAGTTAACTCATGACAAATTCCTGGGTTGCAAGCCCTCAACAAAATGAAATAAGTCTCGCTCACTCCCAAGATAGATAGGAAAGTACTAACTTGTTGCTTGACTAACTCCTGGGCCTGGGAAATGAATCAACTGTCTCCAGACTAACCTTTAGACAATATCAGGTGGAGAGAATACTGAGACCAAGATGTATGGAGGAAAAGTACTGGAACTGAGATGTATGGGAAAATATTAAAACAAAGATGTATGATGTATAGCTAACTAACTGCAAAATTTTGCTTCTGTACAATGCTTGCTTGCTACCCCTACCTGAATGCACCTGGACAGCCTACATGCCAACCAGGATGCAGACTAAGCCTTAAAAACCCAACCCCTCAGGGCGGTGCTGTGGCTAAACCTGGCCCTGGCCAAACTGCAACAAAAAAATAGCTGGGTGCTGTGGTGGTCGCCTGTAGTCCCAGCTACTTGGGAGGCTGAGGCAAGAGAATCGCCTAAGACCAAGAGCTGGAGGTTGCTGTGAGCTGTGACACCATGGCACTCTACTGAGAGTGACAAAGTGAGACTCTGTCTCAAAAAAAACAAAAACAAACAAACAACTGCCTCCCCCAATCCCAACCCCGTAAGCACTCAGAGCTGCTCTCAGAAACCTCATGTTGAGACGCTGAGGCAGTTGCCAGCTGGCTCTTCAATAAAAGGACTCCGCTGTAAATTTGGCTTATTTGGCAGTGTGGTCTTTGTGAAATTTCTGCTGAGCTAACACTATCTTTTGTTTCTTTCTCTGAAGCCTGAATCTCTAGGAGCAGGGACTCTGGTGGGTAAGTCTCCTTCCCTGGATCATTCCCATAAGTGCCACCCTGTGTGGTCTTAAGCCAGTGGCATTTTGGCATCACCAGGGAATCTGCTGGAAATGCAGATTCCTAGGTTCCTCCTCAGACTCCTGAATCTCTGGGGTGGGGCCAGGAATGTGTATATTCACTAGCTACCCAGGGGACTCTGTTAGAACAGTATTCTCTAGCCTGTCTTCTCCTGCTTCTGTCTTGGGCTTTAGGGGTGTGGGCCACTCCAGAATTGGGCTGGCCAGGACCTACAATGGGCTGTGTGTGGGAGCTCCCATCTGAGAGGGAGAGCCTGCAGGCTGCAGGGCCCCTGCAGTGGGTGGGAGGGAAAGGACTGGAAAACCTCAGGGGTGCCCCCAGCTGTCATAGAGAAAGAATAGTGGCCTGCCTCCAACCAGCTGCCACAGCTGGGCAAGGGGGCTTCAAAGCATGCTGGTGGGCATGGGCCCCACCCTGTCTTTGCTGCTAGGGCACTGGGATCAGGCTTCATTCTCCCTGATGCCGGGATACCACCCTGAGGAGAAGCAGGGAAGGAAGGGAGGATGAATCCTGATGTGTCTGTGTGATCTTAAAAGGGGCTGAGTTTTCCTGGGAAGCACTAGATTATATTTTCAGAAGTTGGAATCAGAAATTAAAATTAAATTATGGAAGATAGAGCTACATTTTGTACATGTGACTTTTGATTCTGAGAATTTATACTTGCTCTATTTATACTTGAATGCAAAAGTACAGGCAGTCCCTGGGTTATGGAGGAGGAGACAACGTTTCTGAGAATGTCTTAAGGTTGCATTTGTGTGTAACTTGGATTCCTGATGAACAGTGCGTATAGGGTAATAATAATAATAACAACATTATGTTGCTTCTCGGCCTCTTGGCTAAGATCAAGTGTGGTAACCACATTAGATTGGTTCAGATGTGGCAAGGACAATGCAGTGTAATACTATAATAATAATGCCCCATGCTGTAATAAGTTACAGAAACTATTATGCTCTTTCCTTTAATACAAACAGAGCATAAAAACAAACTTATACAAAAGGTTTAGATAGGAGATAGAAGAAATTCCAAAAAAGGATATTAAAATTTAACACTCACCTTGCATTAATACTAGGCTAATAAGAATGTTATGTTGATTTTGATCTTCTAATC
>NW_003852541.1:3221659-3223422 GCF_000181295.1 Otolemur garnettii | reverse complement strand
GACTACAGGTGGCTGCCACAACACCCGGCTATTTTTTGTTGCAGTTGTCATTGTTACTTCGCAGGCCCGGGCTGGGTTCGAACCAGCCAGCCTAGGTGCATGTGGGTTGTACCCTACCCACTGAGCTACAGGCGCCACTGTAATGCTTACTTATTTCTACCTTCATTTCTATTGTTTTCTTTCTTTTCTTTTCCTTTCTTCTTTTTTTGAGACAAAGTTTCACTCTGAAAGCTTACTTGGACTTGCAGTGGACTTTCCCTTTGGAGGCATGATCATAAGGGTAAACATAGACTCACAAAACTGAATAAAGAAGTTAAGACTAAAGTGATGCTATTCATAATCAACTGTATAAGCAATAAGACTAGCCAGCTGGCATGCATGAGGGTTTATTTACATTTGTGGAAGAAACTCGTTTTTGAATTATTAATTTAATTATTTTATTATAATTTATCCTTATGGGGTGCTTTGGGAGGCTGTTCGTAAGTACAAAATGCCATAACCTAGGTCATCTGTAACCTGAGGATTGCCTGTATCTTGTACAGTGACTAGCATATGATCAGTGCCAAGTAATTGCTGGTTTAATGCCTTTCTAATTATGACACATCACACTCCCCAAGGGTTATTGAGCAGGGAGAATGTTCCAGGTGATGCTGTTGTATTATTTTTATTTAGAAATTTATCTTTTTACATATTTTTGATCATATCATAGAAATGCTTTTTATGACTTAGGGAATTTTTATAACATTTAAATGTTTGTAATATTAATGTTATAGTTATATTGTTACATTTTTGGGAGGGTTATAAAAGCCATTTTATAAAGTCATTTTTTGGGGGGGTTATATTGTTACATTTACATTGACTGCTACTTTGGATGGTTTTTATTTTATTTTATTTTTTTGAGAAAGAGTCTTACTCTGTCACCCTGAGTTCTGTGTGCCGTGGAGTCATAGCTCACAGTGACCTCAAACTTACGGGCTCAAGTGATCCTCTTGCCTCAGCCTCCCGAGTAGTTGGCACTACAGGTGCCCACCACAATGCCTGGCTAGTTTTTCTGTTTTTAGTAGAGACAGGGTCTTACTTTTGCTTAGGCTGGTCTTGAATTCCTGAGCTTAAGCAATCCTCCAGCCTCAACCTCCCAGAGTGTTGGGATGACACGTGTGAGCCACAGTGCCTGGCTCCATTTAATGTTAATGTTACAATACTAGTGTAAGATTATTAAGTTCCTCAGTGGTCAGAAGACCAAAACTGAATCCTGGTTCCTCCACTTACTGGGAGAAGCAAAGCACTTCACCTCTGAGTGTCTTTGTAGAGTGGAGGCAATGGCTGACTCACGCAGCTGGTGGGATGGAACTGTTTGGGAATGAATGTCTCCTGAGGACTTATCCCTGCCTGCTACTGCCTGGGAACTTCCATGGATGTTTTCTGAATATTGAAGGATTAGCACAGAGCAGGTGTATATGCAGAAGGTGGTGAAATATTAACATTCTTCTGTGTGAGAGTCCCAGGCACACACCCTACACACTACATACATTCCCCCTAAGGTAGACTCACCATGCCAACACATATCACACATAATACACACACATGACACATGCATACACACATGACTGTGTGTGCACACACACTACACAATGCAACACATCCCCACATATGACACGCACACATGACATGTGCATACACACCCATACCAGCCCCAACACATGCATCACATGTACGTACATTATGAGCACACATGGCCCATGTGAACACACACATATCCCACA
>NW_003852541.1:3219810-3221445 GCF_000181295.1 Otolemur garnettii | reverse complement strand
ATATTACATGAACATTTTACACCACACGTACACCCTCCATGTTCATACATACACACGCCACCTATATACACATTTCATATACACACATATACACAGCCCACACCCACGCACCCCTCCACATGTGCACACCCAAGTTTGGTAACCAGGAATTGCAGTAATTGGAGATACCACTAAGTGGCATCATGGTGCTTTTACTCAGCAATTTTTATTTTGCTTTTTTTGTATAGTTGCGTTATACTCTATATTGGTAGTTCTCAAAAGTGTGGCTAAAACTACTTTCATAATAATCCTGAGATGTCATCTGCCTTTTTCATTCTCATTCTCCCATGAGTATTCAGTGGAATTTTCCAGAGAATACATGATGTCTGTCATCGCAACAGACTGAAGGCCAAAGCAGATCTGAGAACCAGCTCTCTTCACGGAGCCAGGCTTTTTTTTTAGAGATTTGCAAATGTGAAACAATGCCACTCTTCTTGCAAATATTTTTAGAGAATATAGTTCTTTTTCTTTTCTTTTTTTTTTTGGAGACAGAGTCTCACTATGTAGCCCTTGGTAGAGTGCTGTGGCATCGTAGCTCACAGCAACCTCAAACTGTTGGGCTTAAGTGATTCTCTTGCCTCAGCCTCCCAAGTAGCTGGGACTAGAGGTGCCCGCCACAATGCCCGGCTATTTTTTTGTTGCAGTTGTAATTGTTGTTTAGGTGGCTGGGCCAGGTTCGAACCCCCCAGCCTCCGTGTATGTGGCTTACACAATAACTACTGTGCTATGGGCACTGAGCCAAGCTTATTTTTTAAGTGACAAAAATTGTATGTATTTATGATGTGCAACATGGTGTTTTGAAATACAGTAGAACCTCCATAGTTGACCACCTTCTCAAGTTGACCTAATTTTCATAGACTGGACATGCACCACATGTACATATCAGTATAGTAGGCCTCATTCCTTATGGTTCTTTGTGTGTTGACCAGTTTGTTACAGTCCCTTGAGTGGTCAATTTGCAGAGGCTCTACTGTGTGTATATATTGTAGAATGGGTGAATCAGGCTCTGTCTGAGCCACTTGGCTGTCCATCTGTGCTGCCCCCACAAGGTCTACTTCCTTGGCACTGGTGGCCAGGTGAGCTCCTCTCTGTGAGCCAGGATCACCCCATGTATCTCCTTCTTGTGAATGAGCTGAGACCCTGGCCTTGCCCACGGTCAGCTCATTCAGGGTGAATGGATCAGTAAACTTGCTGTTACTTAAGACCCTCTGGGAGTGAAGATTGGGGGGGGTCCTTGAGCAGAGTGGCCGGTGAAGGGGGAGGCTCAACTTCCCCAAGGCTTCTTGGCAATGGAGGGTTGCTCAGGCCCCAGCTGCTTCTGCTCTGGTGCTCAGGCCCTCTAATCAACTGCTGGCCCTCTTGTTTGGCTCCTTCATTACCATGGGCAGACAGGGCAAATGTGCCTGGGAACACAGTTGGAGTTCTTTCTCTTGGTGCATCTGGGCCCTCAGAAAACCTAGATGTGGCCATCTTTGTGCCCCATGAAAAGTGACCTTTTATGGGCTAGAAGTGCTTTGTCTGCTCAGGGCCCACTGAGCCTTGGAGAGTTGTTCCAGCTCTGCAGCTGGGACTATCTGTACTTTAGATATAGCATCA
>NW_003852541.1:3211490-3219275 GCF_000181295.1 Otolemur garnettii | reverse complement strand
GTTGTCACTGCTGTTTTAGCTGGCCAGGACTGGGTTTGAACCTGCCACCCTGGGTGTATGGGGCTGGTGCCGTGCCGACTGAGCGCTGTCCCACCACATAGATGTTTTTAAAAATTAAGGTATAGTTTAATAAAATGTACAGATTTTTGAGATATAGTTTATGGTTTTTGACAAATATCTCTCTGTGTAGCCAACACTTCAATCAAAACACAGAACACTGTCATCAGCCTAGAAAATTCTTCCAGTCCTTTTGCAGTCTGTCCACCTCTCTTTACTCCCTTGGTCCTCAACCAACCACTGTTCTGATTCATATTCCAGAGATCTGTGGGTTTTTTCCTGGTTTTGAATTTCACAAATCTGTATTATCAATTATATACTCCTTTCTATGGCTTCTTTAGTTAAAAACATTTTTGTTTTTAAGATTAGTTCTGACTATGTTGCCTAGGCTGTACTTCAACTTCTAGGCTCAAGCAATCCTCCTGCTTGAGCCCCGAGTAGCTGAGACTGCAGGTGCACATCACTGTGCTAGCATGGAAGTCTATCTCTACTGACAGCAACCATCTTAATAGAAAGGCAGTATCAGTTAGCTCTTGCTACAGTTATGCTGTGTAACAAACCATCTGCAAATCTCAATGGTAGACAGTAATAAGCATTTATTTTTTTACTCATGAATTTGTGGGTTGGCTGGGTAGCTCTGCTCCACATGTCTCTCATCTTCTTTCTTGGACCAGCAGGAGCCTGAGAGACAGTACATCTCACTATGCAAACACATTTCAAGTGAGGCTGTAGAAATGGTGTGGATGGCGGCAAGAACTGGGGCCTAGAAGTTGATCTAACCCACTCTGTTTCCTGCCATCACAAGCTAAGAGGAAGTTCTTTTTGGATTTGAAAGGATATAGGAGAGATTTACACTAAACTTAATTTGTTGATACACTAGGAATTCCTGTTTTTCATGTCTCAGCAGCTCAGTGCTCTCTTTAGGAGAAGCTGCCTGGATTCAGCTTTGTGTGGTTCCTGGTCCATCTCCTATCAAGGTAGTGCTCCAGCCAATGCGATCTGATTTAATGTAGTTTAAAGGGAGGGAGAGGGAGAGGTGATAATTTAAATGAATTTCTTAGATATGTTAGCTCTCTTCCTGTTGCCCTGAGTGAGTTCAAGGACACAGAATTTATAAACACTTTTATTAACAGAGCAAAACTGGTTTACTAGTCCACTTGTTTATTGAATCAGTCTAGTTTATTAAAAATCCCAAATTAACTTATTTTTGAAGTGTGGCAGTTCTAGGCTAATTTGCAAACAGACCTGCTCTCATATTTGAATGCTAATGTCTGTGCTGGGAGTGTGACCACTGGTGGCCTCCCTGTCACTCCCCCCTTCCTCCAGTGACCAGTTCCCTATGATGTTGTACTCATTTCAGATTTTAATTGCAGATTGAAATTTAATATTTTAAAAGCTAGTTTAATTGTCAACTATAAGTTTTTACTTTATAGTTGGATATGTTACATGTGTGACAAATTATATATAAACCAGATTTCATTTCCTGTTTTTTCTTTTTCTTTTTTTTTTTTTTAATCAGCAGAGGAGAAATGGCAAGAAAACCAAGTCTCCTATATTACAGCTACGCATTATAGGGGATAATGCATATTTAAACATTGTCAACATTTGCTGTTAAAATGAATAAAACTTTACAAAAAATCCTCCCCAAAGCATGAAGTTCCGGGCAGTGATGAACCCCTGGTTCAGATATGGTCCAGGCTTTGCCTCTGGGACCCGTCAGTGCCAGGCTGCTGCTGTTGGCAACCACTGTGCCATTTCTGTCACTTGTCGCTTGTCACTATGGTGATTCTTGTTAAATAAAGTGAACAGTCCTGATGATGTGCACTAGTGCCTTATGGGCATTTTACCTATGGCTGTCAGTTTCTGCAAAACAACAGCCATCTATTCCATAAATATTTGCCGGATACCTACTGTGTGCTTGGTCCCAGTGATGAATAGGACAGAGCGCTTCCGCCTCAAGGGCACTTTCTACAGGGAAGAAGAGCAGAAGACTCGGTGGGCCATCTAGCAAGTGGAGTCCAGCTTTTCCTTTTTGTGTGTGAAGTTACTGAATTGCAAAATGTTTTATGCTTGTATAGATACAACCTTAAAAATTATGTTTACCTTTCAAATAGGAAATACATGACAGAGTTCAAAAAATCAAAACGATATGAAAAGGTAGTCCCATCTCCTAGTTTCCCTTCCCCCGTCCCCCTCCAGGTAACTGTTTGTTAGAGTCTTGCTTACATGTCTAGGGTTTCCTTATGGACTTGCATATGCATATGTGCCTTTATTTTTCTTTCCTAAAAGGAGTGCTGTGCTGCATATACACCTGTGTCTCCTGGAGACTTGTTCCTATTGGCCCACAGCGATCTTCGTCCCCATCCTTACAGTGCTGAGTATCCCAACTCGGGGTGGGTCATAGCACATTAACCAGTCCCTGTTGACACCCAACTGGGGATGTTTCCTGTCTTCTGCCATTACAATGAACACCCCAGGAATAACTTTGTACATCCACCATTTGTGGGTGTGCAGGAGCATTTGCAGAACTGATTTCCAGAAATGAGCTTGCAGGATCAAAGAGTACCCGCATCTGTAATTCTGGCAGATTTTGCCAGCTGTTCCTTTACAGGGGTTGTTCCATCTCACCCTCTCCCAGCAATGTCTAAGAGCACTTCTAACCTTTTCTTGTCTTCTGGCAGGCTAAGGACAAAACAGCCATCTGCACCTCTTCACTGCAGTGCTGTGTGTGTTCTCAGGTTCTATCGAAGTCTCTGTTAGCAAAAGTAAAGCTGCTCATGAGTAGATGATGCGTCATGCTTGCTTCGTGGTGTTTCAGACAGGGACACAGAGTGTTTCAGGGATGATGTGGAGGACAGGCTGGCCAGGGTCCAGGTTCAAGCTGTCGAGCAGCAGAAGGCAGATTACAGCCAGATTTCAGGGAATGGGAGCTGTTAGGCACTCAGAGCTTTGGGCTTTTCCTGCAGGCAATGGGCAGCCGTGGAAGGTTTCATAGAAGAGCAGGGAGATGGCTAGAACTCTGTCAAGGCAGATTTTCATTCCCGTGTGCTGTGCAGTATGGGGAAGAGACTGCAGAGGGGCTAACTTTTAATTCTGATTGTTACCTGCTGTGGCTTGCTGTGGTTTGACGTAGAGAGGGCAGGGGTGGGTGGGAATCCTTAGCTGGGAGGGGCACTCTCTCCATGACGCTTTCTGACTATGAGTGGGGAGGGTCCACTTTCCCATTTCATTCCTCAAGAGCTGTCCTTATCATTGTCATTCACCACGCAGTAACTCAAACACCATTTGCCTCACTTCAAGCTCAAAGACCAGTCGGTGCCTCTGAGCTAAGGTTTCTTATCCTCAAATCAAGTGCAATGTTATTTCCTACTTTCAAGGGAGTGGCAGTCGTTATGACAATACCTTGTCCCAGACACCATGAAGCTGGTGTCAGACCTGAGAAAAGAAGGCCAGTTTCCAGAGGCTTTGCTTAGCTGCTTTCTACCCACCAAGGAACCTTGCCAAACACGGTTGTCTGACTGCTTGAGGGTGAGAGGAGCTGGCGCCGCTGCTGTACGGTTTCCATGGCAGTGGGCCGTGGGGCTCAGGGGACAGCAGCCAGGTGGCTCACACTGGTTCACCTGCCATGCTGTTTGCAACCTCAGGAACTGGAAGCAGGAGGCCTCCTCCTGCTTCTTGCAGTTCCTAGAGCTTTTAGAATTTGTTTGGTTTCTCCTTTTATGAGCCTGATCTCTGTGTGAGAGAACCTTAAAGTTCTGGGCTTATAAAAAGTCTGGCTTAATCTCTAAGTGGATGGCAGTCATTCAGAATGAGAGGGTGGAAAAGTACCAGGCAAGTGCGTGTCTCTCACAAGTGAGGCTAGAACTTGGGGGCCAAGGCCCAGCTTCCTGAAAGGGGTGGTAGGAGGATGCTTTCCACAGTCAAAAGAGAGGGTCCCCCCAACAAGGGTCCCAGGAGTCCCTCCTCAGTGTCATTAGCACCTGGCCTTTAGAATTCAGGGTCTGGACATCTGTGTTTGATCTGGTCATTTTATTTAGTGAACTCAAGAAGCCTGCATGTGTTGGAGTTACTTGCTGTAGCCCACGAATGTCAGTTTAATCACTGTGCCATAGTTTCCCAGTGAGTAGACATTAGCACAGGAGTACCAGGAATTCAGACTCCAGCAGGAGAAGCACAGACTTTCAAATGGAGAAGGATGTCAAAGCCTGGTTCAAGTTCACAGGGTTTCAGTAGGTCCAAGTTTCAGTGGATGCTTCCCGCGCCAAGTCAGCAGTTGGTGGCTGCTATGTTTGCAGCCCAGAGGTACTGGGAAACTAGGTTTGGAGTTTGGCCCTCAGGGTGGGTTCTGTCAGACCATAGGCTTTATCTAAGAAGCTAATACTTAGAAGAATCCCCTGACATGGTTGGAGAGGAAGGCATGGGGTCAGGGACTCAGACTTTGGGTCTAGAAATGAAGATACCCTCTGGGTTCTGGCCAGCATAGCCATGAAGTCATGAACGGCCCGGCTGTGGAACCGTGGGTGGAGCAAAGCTCTTGCTAACTGCTCAAGACCCTCAAGAAATGGCCCTGAAGCCAAATGTTCTTGGATGTATTGAAGAATCAACAAACAGAGTGGAACATATTTTCCACTCTGGGAAACAAGCATCCCTGGGAAACAAAAAAGAAAACTCAACTTCAGACCACATATAAGTCAAAAGCAGATTTAGCTGTCTTAAGGGGCAAAATATCTTTTACCCTCATCATCCACTGTTAAAACATGAATAGAGATGTTGAGATTCCCATTGGTAATCTCTCAAACTAATGAAACACGTTTCTTTGACTCTATATTACAACCACTTAAAGGAGGAGAGAGTGGGTCCACTGAATCACTACTCAGGCAAATATATTTTGAGTATGTTTTAGTATATGTTTGAGTATGTTTTAGGCTCCAAAGTAGGAATTCAGCCTTGCCTCCCAGATGCTGATTCAGGGAAGCAGGCAACCAGCCAGAGGGTAGATGGAGGCCCTATGTCTTGGCAGCTAGAGAACCTGCTGGCTTGGGGATGAGGCCTCCATATTGGGGCCTTTATCCAAAGGAGATGGGTTTCTGGCTGGTGGGTGGAATGGGGTGGATGAGGCTGTTGTAGGGATGGAGAATCCCATGAGATGTCCACAGTAGACAGCCAGAGGGAGACTAGGTGGGGGCCTGACTGGAGGGGAGCAGATTTATAAGACCCCTGGGCCAGGCCTACTGACTAGATATGGGAGTGAGGTGTGGGGGAGCCAGACCCCTGTGTTTCTGGGTCTGGGCAGTGGCAAGGCAGGCCACCCTGTTTACTGGGAGGAGGACTGTGGGTGGGTGCCTGGTGGGCATGGTGGTGGGGACAGAGGGAGGGAGAATGATGAGTTTGGGTTTAGTTAATCTTATTAGGTGGTGTATTGGTTAGGGGTTTGTCAGATAAACAACCAGCATGTATGTGTGTGTGTGTGTGTGTGTAGAGAGAGAGAGAGAGAGAGAGAGAGGTTTATTGCAAGGAACTGGCATCCCGATTGTGGGACTGGCTGAGCAGGGCTATAATCTGTAGGCTGGGCCACCTGGAAGGGCAGGCTGGAGCACTCTGGCAGGACCGAACACTGCCATCCACAGGCAGAATTTCTTCTTCCTTAGGGAACCCTTAGCTCTGCTTGTAAGGCCTTTCATCCAGCCTGCCAAGGCTATTGAGAGTAATCTTAAAGTCAGCTGATGGTAGATGTAAATCACATCTACAAAATACCTTCACAGAAACACCTAGGTTAGTGCTGAATTTGTTAAAGTAAATGAAGGTGGAGTCCAGGCCTAAAGAATCCCTGAGCAGACAAAGCCAACCAGGCTTCCTAAGTGACCTTAACCTTGCTTGATGTACAAGCATAAGTTAAAAACTTGTTATTTCTTATAAATGTCCATATTAAAGAAAAACAAAACTTAGGCCTGACTAATTAAAAGTAGCCAATAAATTTATAATAATGCAACAAGGGGCTTTTTAGGAGATGGACCAAATAAAGTAACTTTGTAACCATAACTAATAAAAATCTTTGCATGACTGCCATATTCACTCTGTAAAATGCTTCTTCAGTGGAGTCCCCAAGCCACTTTTGGTTTGGAGCTGCCTGCTTCATGAATTGTTGTTTGCTCAAATAAAGTTTTTAAAAATTTTATTATGCCTCAGTTTACCTTTTTAACAGATTAAATAACTGGGTACTATCGTTTAGCCAAGTTACTTCCTTCCTCCGGAAGTGAATCATTCCCATAGTGAAATGTACAAGTAGTAGAGGATGATTACAGGAAGAAAATTTTTTTATCCCACCTCAAACTCCTGGTAGGTTTTCCCCATGGAAACTATAGTTAAGAATTTCTTTGTCTTGGCTGGTGCGGTGGCTCATGCCTATAATCCTAGCACTCTGGGAGGCCAAGGCAGATTGCCTCTCACAGGTTTGAGACCAGTCTGAGCCAGAGCGAGAACCCACCTCTAAAAATAGCTGGGCACAGTGGCAAGCGCCTATAGTCCCAGCTACTTGGGAGGCTGAGGCAAGAGAATCGCTTGAGTTTAAGAGTTTGAAGTTGCTGTGAGCTATGACATCATGGCTCTCTACTGAGGGCAACAAAGTGAGAATATGTCTCAAAAAAATGTTTTTTCTCTGTTTCCATACACAGATGGGAGGGGGATTTGAATAGGAAATAGGAACTGGGTGTCTTCAGTACTTGGGTAGGATGGGAAGCCATGGGATCTGGAGAAACCTGGGGAAAGTATGGAAGTCATGAGACATGAAAGAGGAGAAGGAAAGGCCTCTGGGGATACCTTGCATAAGGGACAGGATAGGGGAAGAACCTGGAGAGGGGCACCATGGAAACCTCAGTCCATGGAATACCAGGGAGCTTGTGTGGGGTGAGTCCATAGCAAGGGCCCATGAAACCAGGATAAATATGCCTTAGAGGGACAGAGAGCATTTGTCATTCTGGCGCAGGCTGGTCTCAAACTCCTGAGCTCAGGCAATCCATCAGCCTTGGCCTCCCAGAGTGCTAGGTTTATAGGCAGGAGCCACTGCACCTGGCCTCCATTTCTTTTCTAAAAGTCATACAGAGCAATGAGGATCCTGAACCTCCCTTTATCCCCCAAGTAACAAAAAACCCTGCTTATTCAAGGATTCTAGAATACACAGAAAAACTCAAAATTCCATTTAACTGGCCACATCTTTGCAGAAAGTCACAGGGGCAGCAGATAATGGCAGAGCAGAATGGGGAGTGAGGAGTCCAATGAGCAGTCCATAGCAGGAGAGGCTCTGCTGTAAGAAGAAAATGTGGGAATGAGATTAAAAATCACTAGGGAGGTTAAGAGAAGGTGCGGGTAGGGCCTGAGGGGGCTCAGAAGTGGCCCACTTAGGAAGAGCCGCTTTGGGAAGAAGATGATTGCTTTGAAAGGCAGGAGATACAGTATCTAGTGGGGCATCAGTTGCTGGTGAGGGAAGAAGCCCTCCTTTGGGTTCAGTTTGCTGTTTTTTTCCTCCTAATATTTTAAGATGTGGCACTGCCCGACCAGCGGGCGGTGTCGGGGAGTTTGTGATCGGCGTATGAGAGGGAGAAGGAAAGGGTGGACACAATCACACAACCACTCATACAGTATAGGGAGAAGGCTGAGCCGAAGCTGTTTATTAGGGATCGGTACAATCTTATATAGGGTTAGTTGAGGGGGCGTGGTTACTTCATGAAGCTG
>NW_003852541.1:3205971-3210394 GCF_000181295.1 Otolemur garnettii | reverse complement strand
TTTTTTTTTTGAGACAGAGTTTCACTATGTCACCCTTGGTAGAGTGTGGTGGCATTACAGCTCACAGCAACCTCAAACTCTTGGGCTTAAGCGATTCTCTTGCCTTAGCCTCCCAAGTAGCCTCCCAAGTAGGCAAGTTGTAAAGATTCTCAACTTTTCTCCATAGATAACATCACTTTTGGAACCCTACAGGTAGCTTCTAAGATATCTTCCAGGCCCCACATTTCAATGGATTGGCTGACCTGCCCAGACCAGTGGTCCACATCAAGAAACCAACTCAACCGTAATTATGACCCTGGAGCTGAAGTAAAACAAGATGATTTCCAGACGTTTATAATTTTGTCCCAAACTTAGCCAATTAGCAAAGCTGTCAACTGTCTTTAAACACCCTGCCTTCCCAATCCATGGGGAGATATATTTGAGACACTTCTCACCTCTCCCTGCTCAGCACTTAGCAGAATAAACTCTTTTTCTGCTGCTGTCCCTGTCTTCCTTTGGGGTAGTGGGCAGATGAACCTGGTTGAGGGGGCGATACCAACTACTTGGGAGCTGAAGTGGGAGGAGCATTTGACCCACATTTGATATATGTGGGTCATTACTAAAGTTTTGAGATCCACAAAAATTAAAAAACATAAAATCTCCACAGTCAGAAACAAACGAAGCCCTCCCAGCAACATTGATAAGCTGAACAAGTTGAAACTTGCATGTGTGAATCAGAAATGACAATGTCAATTGTGTTTCTTGGAAGTGAAATAATGAACTGTACCACAGCCTGTCTCAAAACTTTCATAGTGACCTTCCCATAGTAAGGCCTGTCTCTAAAAAAAACCCAAAAACCTGCTTTTCTTCACTGTCACAGAGAAGAATGTCTTAGAGGAATGTCCCTCAACACTACCAACAATCAAGATTCTCCTAATAGCTGGTCCAGGAAAATGAAATTCACACGAAGAGCAGTAATATTAAAAAGTATAACTTCAAATTTATACAGACTACCATAGGAAAAATCCTTAAGAGGAGCCATAGTATTTCCCTGAAATGAAGAAAATGTTGCCAAAAGCAGGAGAAAATTGCATGCCAATCTTCCAACATATAATAAGAAAAAAACCTTCAAAGAAGTAGTTGCAACTATAAAGAGAAATCACAAAGCAAAAATTTAAGAACTCAGGATAGAAATAGCCAGACAAGAGGAAGAGATGACCAGAATGCAGGTGGACATTATAGACTGGTAGAAGTTAGCAAAGAAATAGAAAAGACAAACCCATTTCAGAAATGAATTTTAAATTAAAAGGAATTACGAGAGAGTAGGCATAGAAAAGTAGTAAGGCAGATAGAGGTTAGAAAAACATGACATGGAAATAAAGGGATAAAACAGGTTAGATTTCAAGAAAAATTGGGAAAGACTTTGAAATGGACCAAAAGAATATTGGGTATCTTCAGTGGAAAACTATGCTTTGGAGCATGGTGGAAAAGTAAGCATCCCCTGTAGATTACCCACTTCTGGGTTTGCACCTTTCATTGTCTTTGGACTATTTAAACTATTACTTTATTTATATTACTATGCTTAAGTTACATGAGAAAAAGATGACCAAGCAATTCTGCCCATTTCAGAAAAGTTTCCAATCAACACCAATTATGTGGTGACAAATGACTAGGAGTGGTGACATCTTTGGGTCAAGACTGATAAGGAAGAATGGGCTCTGGTGCTACGGTTCATCTCCAACAAGAATATGGCACACTGGCCACAAGCCACGCTAACACTGAGACTTTAGCGCTGGGCACAGATTCGGATCTCTTCTCTGAAGCTAGCAGATCAAGTGAAATAACTGGGTTTAAAAAAAAAAAGTTTTAAAATGAAGCCCAAGTTTAAAAACCATGCTTTTGACATATTTTCCTTTCAGAATTGACATAAAACACTTTTTCACTCTAATAGCCCAAGTATTTTTCCTTACATAGCCCACCACATAGCTGCAGACTCTTCTGCTTCAAGATGTAAACATAGGGGAAAAAATTAATGGCATCTGCATAATATTCTCTCCACACTCTGTGGTTGGATGGGAAATACAAAATTAAAAAAAAAAAAAGAAAAAAAGAAAGGTTCCATCTTAGATTCTCACAACCTCTTGTTCCGCAGTTCATGAATCTGACTCTGATGCTAAGGTGACAGTGTATGTAAGTAGATTTTTGTTTTCAGTGAAGGAGACCTGGGAAAAGATGGATTTCTCTTTTTTTCTTCAAGAGTTATCAGATGGTTCATGCTCCTCAAAGCCCTCACTCTCCCGAACTAGAGCACGTTCCAGGATCTCACGGCCTTCCTTATAATGCTGGCTGTCTTCGGTGGCAAACTCATCCATCCCAGTTTGCTATTGTAGTTTTTGCAGCTCACATCTCGAACCAGATGAGCATGTGGTGGCCACTGAGCATGACCCGATCTTGAACTTCACTGTATTGCAGGTTAACTACCTTGTTAAAAAGAAATGCTCTGCCAGTGGCGCCTGTGAACCGAGTGGAGATGAGTTCTGAGCGGTTTGTCAGGACTGTATCACAGTTTGCACAAGAAAACAGTCGGGTACCACCAATATGTTCAAGGAAAATTCTGCCCATTTTTATAACTGAAGTTCTAAAAACCCTGAGCTGTCATGAGATCTGTGGCCGCCAGCAGCTCTTCGCTCCTCAGCTGGGATGAAGCATTATTAATCTTTGGGCTGTTTTATAACTGTAAATTGTAGATAGATACCCAATAGCAATGTAAAAGATTTTTATCTGTGAATGTGCAAGTTAAATCTTTCTGGTGGAAGGAACACTTGATCTCCCATTGTGGTGGGCAGAATAATGGACCATCAAAGAAGTTCCCATCTTAATCCCTGTAACCTGTGGATATCTTTACAAGGCAAAAGGGACTTTGCATATGAATTTAGTTAAAGATCTTGGACAGGCTTAATGGCTTATGTCAGTAATCCTAGCACACTGGGAGGCTGAGGTGAGAGGATCCCTTGAGGTCAGGAGTTGAAGACCAGCCTAAGCAAGAACAAGACTCCTCTCTACTAAAAATAGAAAAATTAGCTAGGCATTGTGGTAGGTGCTTGTAGGCCTGGCTACTTGGGATGCTGAAACAGGAGGATCACTTGAACCCAGGAGTTTGAGGTTGCTGTGAGCTAGGCTGAGGCCACGGTACTCTTGCCCGGGTGACAAAGTGACAAATTTGCTATTTTAAGCCACTAAATTTGTGGTAATTTGTTACAGCAGCAATAGGAAACTAATTCCCATGTTAAAAGAAAGAAAGAAAGAAAGAAAGAAAGAAAGAAAGAAAGAAAGAAAGAAAGAAATAAATCTTTTTTTTTCTTTTTTTTGAGACAGAGTCTTACATTGTCTATCTCGGTAGAATGCAGTGGCATAGCTCACAGCAACTTCAAACACTTGGGTTCTATCAATTCTCCTGCCTCAGCCTTCCAAGTAGCTAGGACTATAGGTACCTATCAGAATGCCCAGCTATTTTTAGAGAAGAGGTCTCACTCTGACTCAGGTTGGTCTTGAAATTGTGAGCTCAGGCAATCCACCTGCCTCAGCCTCCCAGAGTGCTAAGGATTACAGGCTTGAGCCACTGTGCTTGGCCAAAATTAAAAAGATTTTTGCCATCAACAAAGTAAAACAACAATATGGGAGAAAATATTTATAAATCACGTATCTGGCAAGGGATTAATATCTAGAACATATACGAAACTCCTGAAACTCAATAACAAAGAAACTAACAGCCCCATTAAAAATGTACAAAGGTCTTATATAGATATTTTTCTAAAGAAAATATATAAATGCCAACAACACATAAAAAGATTCTCAAAATCACTAATCACGAGGGAAATGCAAATTGAAGCCACAGTGAGATGTCAGCTTATGTCCATTAGGGTGGTTATCATAAAAAAACAAGTGTTGGTGTGGATGTGGAACAATTGAGACAGTTGTACCTTGCTGGTGGGGAGGTAAAATGGTATAACCACTACAGCAAACAGCATATAGGTACCTCAAAAAATTAAACATGGAAGTACCAGCTGATCTAGCAATTCTACTCCTTAGTATATACAGACAAAATTTTTGATTTTTTTCTTTTTGAGATAGAGTCTCACTCTGTTGCCCCAGGCTAAATTGCATGGTATCATAGCTCACAGAAACCTCAAACTCCTGGCCTCAAGCAATCCTTTTGCTTCAGCCTCCCAAGTAGCTGAGATTGCAGGTGTCTGCCATGATACCTGGCTAGTTTTCCTATTTTTTAGATAAGAAAGGGTCTTGCTCTTGCTCAGTTTGGTCTTGAACTCCTTAGTCAAGCAATCTACTGGCCTCAGCCTCCCAGAGTGTTAGGATTACAGGTGTGAGCCACCATGTCCAGCCTCAGACAAAAAAATTAAAATCAGAGCAGCTCCTGTGACTCAGC
>NW_003852541.1:3201438-3204846 GCF_000181295.1 Otolemur garnettii | reverse complement strand
CAGGAGTTGGAGGTTGCTGTGAGCGTGATGCCATGGCACTCTACCCAGGGGGATAGCTTGAGGCTCCGTCTCAAAAAAAAAAAAAAAAAAAATTATCTTTTAACAGAGAGAAAGTGATAGGTACAGAAGAAAACAGGTGAGGGAGATTCAGTGTATATACATAATTGGAATCTACAAGGAAGAAAATGGAAAGAGCAAGTTAGGGTAAATATTTAAAAATATAATTTAAGAAAGGTTTCCTGAAACAAATATTTTAATCTACATATTGAGAGAGCACACTGTATTTCAGAGAAAATTCTTGCAGAATGTCAATAGTGAAACATAGCCTAGAAAATGATTAGACTTTAAAGCTGAAGAAAGAATCTTTCACAGTCAGGCAAAAATATTTACTTGAGGAAAATAAAATCAAGCTGGCCTCACACTTCTTCACATTAACATTCAAAGTCAGAAGACCGTGGAATAACATCCACAAGAAATTCAATAAAAGAAAATGTAGGAGTAACAGCTTCCTTACAACCGGGCACAGTGAGTCTGGGAAGAGGAGACTTCAGCCATCTCTGGCTGGTGAGATCTGCCCGAAAACATCCCTTTGGAGACACAAGGAGTCAGAGAGGGATTTTTGGACTCCATGAGAAGGACAAAAGCAGTGGAGAACTGGCAAGTGTTTGCGTGTATTCGTTCAATATAATCCTGCCGGCAGCTGTTAAGTACAGCAGCAGTGAAATTGCAAACTGGAAAGGCCTTACCTGTGAGCTGTTTGGGGTTTTTTGGACTTGGCACTCAGTTGAACTACCTTGGGAGAACTTGGGCAAGAAAGCGGAGGACTTTAAGTATTGTCTAGGGCCCTAGACTGAGCCACTGAGCCAGACAGACCTAATAGTGTTTGGTTGTGGACCATGTGGAGCCATTGTGGGAGAACTGCCCTGGCAAGTTCTGCCCTCAGGGCCTCAGAGCAAGGGTCCAATGGAGCGGAGTAATCTAGTGACTGAGCAGCCTAAAGGTGGGGACTGAGACGCCTTACAGCCTTGGCCCTCAGGGGCATAGTGTGAGATTGGTTTTGGCACACTGGGTAAGTGGACAGCCACTTCAGGAGTGATCCCAGCGACAAGTGCTTTCCTGGGAAAGCTTCTGCTTAGCCCAGGTTGGCAGTGTAAAGTGCCTTTTAAGTGGACTGAGAAGAGATTTAGGCTCTCCACCCTGCAGGGTTTAAGAAACCAGCAGAGGCCTCCAGTCTCCATCTCATACGGCCGTATCAGCATTGTGATTAACATCTCATACCCCAGAAGATCACCTGTTGCCCAGACAATATTCAGCAAGATATGTATACCGCTTTGTTTTCTTGTTTGTTTGTTTACTTTCTTTTCTTTCTTTTTTTATTTTTTGAGACAGAAGCCTCAAGCTGTCCCCCTGGGTACAGTGCGGTGGCATCACAGCTCACAGCAACCTCTAACTCCTGGGTTCAAATGAGTCTCCTGCCTCAGCCTCCCAAGTAGCTGGGACCACAGGCGCCCACCACAATGCTATTTTTTGGTTGGAGCCATCATTGTTGTTTGGCGGGCCTGGGCTGGATTCGAACCCACCACCTTGAGTGGACATGGCTGGTACCTTAGCCACTTGAGCCACACATGCTGAGACTATTTGTTTACTTTCAACATTTTCCCTGTAGATTTTTCTTTTCTTTTTCTTTCTTTTTTTCTTCATTTTTCTAGTTTAAATATAATTTTCCATTGTTGCCCTTTTTAACAATTAGAACTTCATTTATGCTAGTGTTTCTACCCCTATTATTTGGTTTTTTTGCCCAATTTTATCCTGTAAAGTTTTCTGTTTACTTGTTTTGGTTTGATTTATAGCATTTTTGTCTTACCTCTCTACTTGGTGGAGGTCAGGTACTGTGTCCAAACAGGCTAGCAAAGAGCTACTGACCTCAAGGGAACCACCCAACTCAGCACCCTCAGAAGTTGGGGGTTTTTAAGGTTGGGTCAAAGTACCCTACTGTACACCTATATTGCTCCTGTCTCCCTCTTTCTGTGCCTCTCTTCTTTTTGTTAATATTCCCTTTTACCCACCCTCACTTCTTTCTCTTTTTTCTTTCTTCCCCCCCCTTTATTTTTTCTCTTCCTGCTCTTCAATCTTCTCATCCTTCTGGTCTTGTACCAAAAGGATTCATTGAAACCCTAGTCCAGAGGCACAGTAACTTAAAGAGCAAGAGGAAGTGAAAGGAAAATTAGGGCAAGGAAGCAGATAAATCACTCTTGAGGAAGAACCAGCAGAAAAACACTGGCAACACGGAAAAACCAGTCCAGAGCAACCCCTCCCCCCAAGGGACTGTGAGGTAATTATTGCAGAGGATTCCACCTGTAAAGAAATGTTATAAGACAAAAAGGGAATTTAGAATACAGATGATGAAAACAATGAAGGAAATGATGGAAACAATGAAAGAAACTGCTGATAAAGTGCAAAATAACAAAAAGGAAATCCAAAAATGGAAAAAAATTCTTTAATCACAAGGACACTTGCACTAGACTGTTTATTGCAGCTCAATTTACGATCATCAAAATGTGGAAACAGCCTAAATGCCCACCAACCCAGGAATGGATTAACAAGTGATGGTATATGTAGACCATGGAATACCATTCAGCCATTAAAAAAATGGAGACTTTACAGCCTTCGTATTAACCTAGGTGGAAGTGGAACACGTTATTCTCAGTAAAGCATCACAAAAATGGAAAAGCACGAAACCTATGTACTCAATTTTGATATGAGGACAATTAATGACAATGACACAGTAGGGGTGGAGGAAAGGGAGAGCAGAGAGAGAAAGAAGGAGGGAGGGATGGGGGAAAGGAAGAGCAGAGATAGGGAAGGAGGGAAGGGGGTGGGGTCTTGGTGTGTGACACACCTTTTGGGGGCAAGATACAATTGTAAGAGGGACTTTACCTAACAAATGCAATCAGTGTAACCTAGTTTCTTGTACCCTCAATGAATCCCCAACAATAATAAATAAATAAATAAAAAGAAAAAAGAAAATGTAAACCAAGTCTTATCCAGCTAAGCTAAACTTCAAGTATAAGAATGCAGGCAAACTTTAAATATTAGAGGACATTGACAATATTGTTCCCATGAGCACTTGCTGAAGAATCTATCAGTGGTTGAGTTTAATAAGAAAAAGATGCTCAGGAAACTTCAGGGAAAGGTCTGATGGGGAACATTGAATGTAAGTAATTGTAGAGCTAAAACCAAGAAGGATAGCAGCAGAGTATAAGGTGAATGTTATATGTCCTGACAGTGCAGATGTAATCAACTTATAAAAACATGGAAGGAAAAGAAACCAAGTAGAATGTTAAGCATATTTATTTGGACAAAGGTAAACAAAGATAAAAAGAGGTAAAACTAAAAAAAAAAAAAAAA
>NW_003852541.1:3196719-3200667 GCF_000181295.1 Otolemur garnettii | reverse complement strand
CATGAGTGGCACACTTCTTAAACTGATGGAAGCCATCTATGACAAACTCACAGCTATTATTATAGGGAATAGAGTAAAACTGAAAGCTTCTCCTTTTAGAACTGGAACCAAACAAGGATGTTCTCTATCATCACTGCTATTCAACATAGTGCTGGAAGTTCTAACCAATGCAATCAGGCAAGAGAAGGATATAAAGAGCATCCAAATGGGGCCAGAGGAGGTCAAATTCTTGCTCTTTGATGATCATATGGTCTTATACTTGGAGAACCCCAGAGACTCAACTATAAGACTTCTGGAAGTGATCAAGAAATACAGTAACATCTCAGGGTACAAAATCAATGTCCCCTAATCAGTAGCCTTTGTATATGTCAATAACAGCTAATTGAGAAATCAATCAAAGACACAATTCCCTTCATAGTAGCTTCAAAGAAAATGAAATACCTAGGAATATACCTAACAGAAGAGATGAAGGATCTCTACAAAGAGAATAATGAAATGCTAAGAATAAAAATAGTGGAAGATATTAACAAATGGAAAAGCATACCATGCTCCTGGTTGGGAAGAATCAACATTGTTAAAATGTCTATCCTTCCCAAAGCAAGAGATGAAACCAATATCTTATAGCCATCTGATCTTTGATAAACCAAACAAGAACATGCACTGGGAAAGAATCCCTGTTCAATAAATGGTGCTGGGACAATTGGATAACCACATGTAAAAGACTGAAACTGGACCCATACCTTTCACCATTTACAAAAATTGACTCAAGATGGATAAAAACTTAAGTCTCATGAAATGACAAAAATCCTAGAAGAAAATGTGGGAAAAACTCTTAAAGATGTTGACCTGGGGAAAGATTTTATGAAGAAGACTTCTGTAGCAATTGCAACAAGAAAAATAAACAAATGGAACTCAGCTAAACTGAAAAGCTTTTGTACAGCTAAGGACACAACAATCAAAGCAAATAGACAACCTTCAGAATGGAAATTTTTGCATATTTCCACTCAAATATTTGCATATTATGAATCTAACAAAGGCTTGATAACTAGCATTTACAGAGAACTCAATCAATAAAAAAGAGCTAACAATCCCATTTAACAAACATATTAAAAAAAGGGACTTCTGGGAAGATGGCTGACTGATACCAACCCTCATCAGAGGCCTCTGAGCAGAGGAAGAAAAACTGGATGGAATCAGACAATATGAAGCCAAAAACAGGGAGCTGACCCATGAAAGAAGTTCGGCAAGCTGTAACTCCAAGGAAGAGCATTTAAGAAAACAAATTACAGGTACAAAGCCTATTGACTAGAGGATTGGAGACCCCTCTCCCAAGCAGGAGGCCTACCACAGGCTATCTGCCAACAAACAGGGAACAAAAGACCTCTCATTTTACCTTGCTGGAGGGAGCCTTGAACCCCCAGGTCTCTTTCTTCAGGGAGGTCCCACTTATGAACCTAGACACCACCCTGCCAGGCATAAAATTGAACAGATATTTTTCCCCAGAAGTCCAAACTCCCAGTTCACCTTTCCCCCCTTGCATGGTGGTCTGAAGCTCTGCCCCCTGCAGAGCATAGAGTGTTTGGTCTTGTCCTGAGAGATCTGGGCATAGTGTGGACCTCCAACCATCAGGACGGAATCCATGATTAACGGAAGGAAGAGGGTATGGGAAGAAAGGGATATGCGGCAGGAGGAGGAGCAGTCCCCTGGTTATGACTATGCCCAGCCAGTGGTAGTGTTGATCCTTGGTTCAGGCTGTGTCTGGTGGGTTGAGGTGCAGAACTCCCAGCTCTGATGGCACCCACAGTGGGAGAGTGGTTGCCCCATGTGGACTGAGTTCAGCAGACAGAGCTGGTCCCCAGCCCCTGCTGGGCCTGTGAGTAGAGGCTTGATAGGCATGCACTACTACCTGAGAGCAAGGGCATGATCTCCTGATTCCAACAGAACCCTCGAGCAGTGGCTTACTGGGTGTGAAACAAGACCTGAGGGCTAGGGCATGCTCCATTGCCTTCAGCAGGGCTGGTGAGCAGAGGCTTACCAGGTGAGGACTGAGACCTGAGGGTGGAGTGTGGTGCCCTGACTTTAACAGAGCCTGTGAACAGAGGCTTGCCAGGCAGTGGACTGAGACTGGCTGGCTGGGGTGTGGTCCCCTGACTCCAACTGATCTGGCAAGCAGAGGCTAGCTGTGTATGGACTGAGACTGGTAGGCGGGGGTGTTGCCCCTGGCTCCAGTTGGTCCTGTGAGCAAAGAAGCAGACAATAGTGTGGACTGAGTCTGGCAGGTGTGAGTGTGGATCCCTGGTTACAATTGTGCTTTGAATCCCTTTGCTTTGAATTGTCCTTAAATCCTTCTCTGTTGGGCAGGGTTTGCACTGCCTGAGACAATTTGGTTGGAACCCATGTCTGGGGCTGTCCACTCAGGGACATTCTGAGGTTGACCTCTGAATTTCTGTAGTGGAAAAGAACTGAAGGGTGGGGGCTGGGTGCCACAGATGTTTGTATCTCTTCACAGTCAAGATTTAAATCTAATAGTGTAGTTTCTTAGGACAGGTTAGAGGTTGGCTGATATCAAAATAGAGCTAGCCTGCACTATCTCACCAAGTAGGTCCTCAGAATCTCTGGCCAAAACTCTGAAAGGGGCTTTTGTAAGGTTATAGGAGATAAGCCACAATTACAAAGCCTAGAGCTTTGGTAAGGGGCTATCTCTACTACCTGGGAACCCCAATTCAATTTCACCCTACCAGTTCTAATACAAACAGTGGAAAATAAACATGGTGTGGACCCAACAGAAGAACTCTGGCAACATGAATAACAAGAGTAGATCAACACCACCCCCCACAAGAAATGACAAAGGAGATACAACTGAAGATGCCCTGCATAGACAAATGAAGGCAATGTCAGAAACTGAATTCAGAATATGGATTGCAAATAAGATAAATAGAATGGAAGAAAAAACGGAAATTGAATTCCAAAGAGTAGTTCTAAAGTTGTCTCAAGAAATTAATGAATTCAAAGCCCAAGTCACTAAAGATACAGACATAATGAGAAAAGAGATAGCAGAGCTCAAGGAAACAAAAAAGTTAGTTGAGGAGCTCCAAAATACAGTAGAAGCCTCAATAATAGAGTTGACCAGGCAGAAGAAAGGATCTCTGAAACTGAGGACAAAGCTTTTGAACATTCCCAAACACTCAAAGAGGCAGACAAATGGAGAGCAAAAACTGACCATTCCCTGAGAGAGTTGTGGGATCACTCCAAAAGATCAAACATTCGTCTTATAGGAATTCCCAAAGGAGAAGAAGATGGTCCTAAAGGTATAGATACTCTATTTTGAGAGATTTTGGAGGAGAATTTCCCAAACACTGCAAGAGATACAGAACTTCAGATAGCAGACAATTTCAGAACCCCAGCAAGACTCAATCCAAATAAAGCATCTCGTAGACACATTGTGATTAACTTTGCCAAAGTTAAGAGTAAGGAGAAAATTCTGGAAGCAGCCAGACATAAGAAAAGTATCACCTTACAATCTGCTAATGTGAAATTCGCTCTACTCTCTGAACTGATTCAAATACACTGATTTTCCATACTTTATACTTTTGTTAGAATAAATTATTCAAATTTAAAAAAGAAAAGCATCACCTACAAAGGGAGAAATATCAGAATAACTGCAGATCTCTCTGCTGAAACATTTCAAGCCAGAAGAAGATGGTCATTGATTTTCAGTCTCCTAAAACAAAACAACTTCCAGCCCAGGATCCTCTATCCAGCTAAGCTGAGTTTCATTTGCAAAGGAGAAATCAAATACTTTAATGACATAGACATGTTGAAGAAATTTGCCATAACTAAACCAGCTTTCCAGGATATTCTCAGACCCATCCTCCACAATGACCAGTGCAATGCTCTACCTCCAAAGTAAACTCACCCAGAAATTTTTGAACAAAACTCAACTTCCAC
>NW_003852541.1:3177255-3181492 GCF_000181295.1 Otolemur garnettii | reverse complement strand
AGAGTTTTTCCGCTGATTCTGCCCCATGCTGAGTTTACCTTGTTTGGAGGCCTTATCAGTTGGTGGCTTCTTCTGGTTGCCCAGAGAGACAGGCAGAGTGTGTCTGTTGTCTTCTCCTAGTTCTTGGGTGCTGGGGCAACTGGGGTGCAGTGTAATGGTAGCAGCTACATGGGAG
This sequence comes from Otolemur garnettii, assembly GCF_000181295.1. NCBI lineage: Eukaryota > Metazoa > Chordata > Mammalia > Primates > Galagidae > Otolemur > Otolemur garnettii. The sequence goes on along the minus strand of NW_003852541.1, from coordinate 3,181,317 downwards.
TGTGCATGGCTGGATTAGACCTCGTTCAGCCTGCCTGGGCAACCGGGGGGCAGGAGACCGGCAGCAGCTGGATCAGTCCTAGTTTGGTCCCTCTGGGGTAACTGGTAGAACAGGAGAACTGTAGTAGCTAGATCAGTCCGAGTTCAGCACCCTGGAGCAGCCAGGGGGTGGGGGAATGGCAGTGGTAGCTCAGGGTATGTGAGTGACCAGATCAGTCCCAGTTCAGCCCTGCCAGAGTAGCTGGGGGGGGAGTAGAGGACTCCTTGACCATCACTTGTTGGATGCATGCAGCACTAGCAAGCTGATCTGTGCCCTCCCAGCGTGGGAGCCCGGAACAAGGAACTTCCCCACCTCTGTCTGTGGGATGTACGTGGCTCTAGCAAACAGTTCTGGGTCAGCCCAAAATGGTAGACCCCTCCACCACCACCTGCAGGGCGTGGATGGCTCTAGCAAGCAGTTCTAGGCCCACCCAGCTTGGGTGCCTGGAGCGGGGAATTCCTCCCCTGGCCCCTGTGGTGTGTGTGTGTCTCTACCAAGATGTTTTGGGTCTACCTGGAATAGAGAACTCCTGTGCCACTGCCCACGGGATGCCTGCAGCACTAGCAAGCAGTTCTGGGCCTGCCCAGAGCAGGAGCCTGGGGCAGGGATCTCCTCTGCTGCCTGTGAGGTGTGTGACTCTAGCAAGCAGTTTTGGGCCCACCCTGATCCATGAGGGCAAAGGGACCTACCTGGCAAATGGGTTAGTCTGGGAAGGTTAATACCTCCTTCCCCACCTTGCGCCCAGTCACTTGTAATCCCCCAGGTCTGTGACCCTATTTACTCCAGTAGGCCACTGTTCCCGGGGTTTACAACTGGCAAAATCAGCCAGAAATCTGAGTTCAGCAGCGGGGGCCTAGTGTGTTTAAATTAGGCTTCTGTCCAGCTAGATTTCTCTGCAAGTCGGAGGTTGCATTCAGCTCTGGGCAGCAGACAAATAGCAGTTTACACTTAGGTGTCAATTCTAGCCTCTGCCTGCCCACTGCCTTTGTCTCAGGTGGATTAGACCCCGAGGGCTGGTGCTTTACTTACGAAAGTTATCTGCATTTTGCCTGTGGCTGCTGTCCAGAAACTCTGTTTGCCCAGAGAGATGGGGCTGGAATGGCGTCAGTTTGCAGCTCAGGATGCCACTGTTGCTGTATTGGTGTCCCCTGAGCCTCTTTTCTTCTCCTCACGCCTGTGTCACAGTCAGCACAGAAGAGCACCAGCCCTTTCCCCCTCCACTTCTCTCAAGGAGATGCCCGAGAATCTGGATTCCATAGGTTAACAAACCTCCAGACCTCGAAGTGGGTGGGTGGGGACTCCTTGGAGTTCAATGTTGCAAGTGGAGAATATATACAGTTTTATACAGTTTTATGCCTGGCCGGAGGGTTCTGTGGCATGCCAGCAGGGGTAGGAGGTTCAGTTTTTAGGGGTTCTCTGCTGTGGGATAGAGTGGGAGGAAGTTTGAACTCTGCTCACTTGTTTGCATGGAGTAAACTGCGAGCCCTTGTTGTGGGGTAGGGGACTCCCATCCACTTGGTGGTGGATTTTGTACCTTTTGGTTGTATTTTTGGGGGTTGCAACTCGCCTCAGAAAGGTCGAAGTGCACTCTTCAATCTTCTCTCTTGGCTCTGCTCCAAACCATCAGCCAACTTGCTAAACTTCTGTCCCTCAAGCCTCCTTCTGGACGGAAGCTTCTTCAAAAAGCTGGCTGCAGTCTGCCATGTTGGCTCCATCCCTCTCTTGCTCTTTAACTTACAGTGTCTCTGGACTAGGGTTTCAATGAGTCCTTTAGTACCAGACCAGAAGGATGAGATGATTGAACAGCAAGAACGGAAAAAAGAAAAAAAAGAGAGAAAGAAAGGAGAGGGGTTGAGTAAAAAGAATATTGACAAAAAGAGAAGAGGCACAGAAAGAGGGAGACAGGAGCAATATATATGAATAGTAGGATACTTTGACTCAACCTTAAAAACCCCCAACCTCTGGGGGTGCCAGGTTGAGTGGTTCCCTTGAGGTCAGCAGCTCTTTGCTAGCCTGTTTGGACACAGTACCCCACCTCCACCAAGTAGAGAGGAAAGATAAAAAATGCTATAAATCAAACCAAAACAAGTGAACAGAAAATTTTATGGGCTAAAATTGGGGGAAAAACCAATTAACAGGGGGTAGAAACACTAGCAAAAATGAAGTTCTAATTGTTAAAGAAGGCAACAATGGAAAATTATATTTAAGCTAGAATAATTAAGAAAGAAAATAAAGGGAAAAATCTAGAGGGGAAATGTTAAAATTTAAAAACAAAACAACAAAACAAAACCAAACAAAAAATAACCAAAAAAACAAAGCAGTATCCATATCTTGCTTAATATTGTCTGGGCAACAGGTTATCTCTTGGGTATGAGATGTTAATCAGAATGCTGACATGGTTATACAAGATGGAGACTGGAGGCCTCTGCTGATTTCTCAAACCCTGCCTGGTAGAGAGCATAAATCTCTCCTCAGCCTGCATAGAAGGCACTTCACACTGCTAACCTTAGCTAAGTAAGCTTTCTCAGGAAAGCATTTGTCACTGGGATCACTCCTGAAGTGGCTGTCCACTTACCTAGTGTGCCAAAACCAGTCTCACTCTATGCCCCTGAGTGTCAGGACTGTAAGGCATTTCAGTCCCCGCCTTTAGGCTGCTCAGTCACTAGATTACTCGCTCAAGGTTTCCTGTCTGATCCTTGCTCTGCAACCTTGAGGGCAGAGCTTGCTGGGGCAGTTCTCCCACAGTGGTTCTGTGTGGCCCAAAGCTAGACACTATTAGCTCTGACTGGCTCAGTGGCTCAGTCTGGGGCCCTAGACAATACTTAAAGTCCTCTGCACCCTTGCCCAAGTTCTCCCAAGATAGATCAACTGAGTGCCAAGTCCACAAAAACCAAAACAGCTCACAAGTAAGGCCTCTCCAGTTTGCAATCTCACTGCTGCTGTACTTACAGCTGCTGGCAGGTTAGACTGAAGAAACACACACAACCACTGCCAGTTCTCCACTGCTTTTGTCCTCCTCATGGGGTCCAGAAGTTTCTTGCTGATTCCCTGTGTCCTCAAAGGGAAGTTTCTGGGTAGATTTCAGCAGCCAGATGCCTGGAGTCTTCTCACCCCAGTCTCACCATACCCAGTTGCAAGGAAGCTATTTTGTGGCTGTCATCTTGTTCCTCTAATAACCCCATTTCTATGTGGGCAAGAGACTTGAACAGAAACTTCTCTGATTAAGACAGGTGTATGGCCTACAAACACATGAAAAAAATGCTCATCATACTTAATCAACAGAGAAATGCCAATCAAAACCACTTTGAGATATCATCTAACTCCAGTAAGATCCACATCACAAAATCCCAAAACTACAGATGTTTGCATGGATGTGGAGAGAAGGGAACGCTTCTACACTGCTGTTGGGAATGCAAGCTAATATTACCTTTTTGGAAAGAAGTTTGGAGAACACTCAAGGAACTAAAAGTAGACTTACCATTCGATCCTGCAATTCCTCTACTAGATATATACTCAAATGATCAGAAATTACTTTACAACAAAGACATTTGCACCAGAATGTTTATTGCAGCCCAATTCATAATAGCCAAGACATGGAAACAGCCCAAGTACCCATTGACCCATGAATAGATTAGCAAATAGTGGTATATGTACACCATGGAATACTATGCAGCCATAAAAAAGATGGAGACTTCATGTCTTTTATGTTTACCCGGATGTAGCTGGAACATATTCTTCTTAGTAAAGTATCTCAAGAATGGAAAAAAAAGTATTCAATGTACTCAATACTACTATGAAATCAATATATTACCACCTACACACTCATACAAATGGCAAAACATAACTATAGTCCAGAAAGTAGATGGGAAGAGGACAGAGACAGGAGGGGAGGGGGGACATGGGAGAAGGGATGGTATTTGGGGGGACCTCACCTAATGTACATGATGCAGTGTTACGTTTCTTTTTCTTTTTCTTTTTTTTTGAGACAGAGCCTCAAGCTTTCCCCCTGGGTAGAGTACCGTG
>NW_003852541.1:3167411-3176288 GCF_000181295.1 Otolemur garnettii | reverse complement strand
GGCTCAAGTGATTCTCTTGCCTCAGCCTCCCAGGTAGCTGGGACTACAGGTGCCCGCCACAATGCCTGGCTATTTTTTGTTGCAGTTGTCATTGTTGGTTAGCTGGCCTGGGCCAGGTTCGAACCCACCAGCTCTGGTGTATGCAGCTGGCACCTTAACCACTGTGCTATAGGTCCTGAGCCAAAACACATTCTTAAGAGTAAAGTATCACAAGAATGGAAAAGCAAATATACAATGTACTCAATACTGATATGAAGCCAGTGGATGACCTAATTCAGGCCCACATGGGAGAAAGACTCATTTCAATTCAAGTTGGAGGGGGGAATGAGGAACGGGGAGAGGGAAGGGGGGATTTGGGGTACTCCCACTGAATGGGTACAATATAGGAGTGTATGGCACACATTTTGGCTGTGGCACATAACTACAAGAGGGAGTCTACCTAATGAATTCAAATATTGTGACTTGGTTGTTTGTACCCTCACTTTAACCTGAAATAAAAATAAAAATGGAAATATTAAAAAAATTGAGAGGTAGGAGAGAGGCAGGGGAATGAGAAGAAGGAGGCTAGAAGCTTAACTTTTTTTTTTTTTTTGGTGCTGTTCATAGGGGAAATAATGGATACTATCTATACAAAGAGGAGAAAAGAGTTGTTATATAAGACTTAACATATAATCTAACACATAATCTAGTAACCACAAAAAAGGAAAATACAAACCTTTCTAAATTTAGAACAATAAGTGAGCAAATAAAATAGACTACATACTGAAATACTTTAAAATATATATAGGGGCTGGCATGGTGCCTCACGCCTGTAATCCCAGCATTCTGAGAGGCCGAGGCAGATGGATTGCCTGAGCTCAGGAGGTCAAGACCAGCCTGAGCAAGAGCCAGACCCCTTCTCTAAAAATCAGTGGGCATTATAGAGGGCACCTGTAGTTCCAGCTGCTTGGGAGGCTGAGGCAAGGGAATCACTTGAGCCCAAGAGTTTGAGGTTTCTGTGAGCTATGACACCAGGACACTTTATCAAGGATGACAAAGTGAGACTCTGTCATATATATATATATACATATGAAGCAAACTCTGTCATATATATATATATATATATGAAGCAAACTAAGAACAAATTCATTTCATAGCGATAAACATAAATGGACTTAACTCATCTTTTAAAGGAAAGAGATTTTTAGATTGGTTCACAAAGTAAAACATAGCTCTCTGCTATTACTACATTTTCAGAGAAATTAAAACTACTAGTGAAAGGAGAGGTAAAGGCACATCAGTCAAATACGAGTAAATAAGTGAATAAATCAGGGGGTCTACTCTTAACATTAGAACAGACAGAATTTAGATAAAAGTGTTAACTGAGCCAAAGAAGGGCTTTTTATGATGTTAAAGGCTATAATTCACAGTGAAGATATAATAATTATGAACATCTGTATCTACTCCTATGGGTAGGAGTGAGACCCCAGGGTCTCACTGAGTTTCCACTGATACTACCCTCCCTCGATGGGCAGGGCTGCCTCAATGTTGTTCTCTACATGATTCCTGGAGAAGGTAGCCCCATTACTGCTGAGCAGTGGTTAATTCCTCTCCCCTGACACCACTCCAACAATGAGGCAAAGGGTGCCTTGTTTTATCACCCAGCATAGATAAAAGTCCTGGCTTCTAACTTGACTATCTCTGACATGACCCCACTGATGGGGGCAGAGATTGAGGTATCTCACTACAGTCTTGCAAGACTAGAAGTCTAGGCTCTCCACACAGCCTCTGCCGGTGGGGCGGGGGGAATGTTCTTTTCTGTGTTTGGCTGGAGTAGAGCAGTACCAACGACTGCTGAAATAACTGGGCAGACATTTGGAAAAATATAAGGTTAGATTCATACCTCATACTGCTCATGAGGATAAATTTTAAATAGACCAAAGATTTAAATTTTAAAAATGAAATTATAAAATTACGAGAAGAAAATACGGCAAGGTTTTTTACAACCTTGAAATGGAGACATCCTTTCTATCACTCAGAATTAAAAACCATAGAATGAGGTTGAGAAAATTGACTGTATTAAACAGTATCTTCCATTCTGCTTCTGAAAAGCTGGAGTAGATGTACTTTTCTCTATTCTTCCTCTAAGTAGAACTAACACTGTTAGAAATTATATATAAAGCAAGCCTAAGAAGGTCAGGCGTAGTGACTTGCATCTATAATCCCAACACTTTGGGAGGCCAAGGTGGTAGGATCACTTCAGCCAGGACTTTGAGATCAGCCTGGGACCCTGCCTCTATAAAAAAGAAAAAATTAGTCGGATGTGGTGGTGCACACATGCCTATAGCCCCAGCTACATGAGAGGCTGAGGCAAGAGTTGGAAGTTGTAGTTACTACACTCCAGCCTGGGCAGCACAGTGAGACTCTGTCTCAAAAAATAAAATAAAACAAACAAAAAACAAGTGTAAGAAGACCTTAAAGGGTGTAGAGAAAGAGGGAGCATGATTAAAGGACACACCAAAGCCTGCTCTTTGCAGCCGAAGAATCAGGAAAGAGGTAGTCTAGAAGACAGAAAACTTTTAGTTAATAACTGCTCTACTTCAGCCAAACACAGAAAAAAACATTGCCCTCTCCCAGGCTATCCACCTTGAGCAGAGGCTGTGTGGAGAGCCTAGACTTCTAGTCTTGCAAGACTGTAGTGAGATACCTCAATCTCTGCCCCCATCAGTGGGGTCATGTCAGAGATAGCCAAGTTAGGAGCCAGGACTTTTATCCCTGCTGGGTGATAAAACAAGGCACCCTTTGCCTCATTGGTGGAGTGGTGTCAGGGCAGAGGAATTAACCACTGCTCAGCAGTAATGGGGCTACCTTCTCCAGGAAGGAATCGTGTAGAGAGAAATGAGGCAGCCCTGCCCATCTAGGGAGGGTAGTATCAGTGGAAGCTCAGTGAGACCCTGGGGTCCCACTCCTACCCAGTAGTAAAAAGTAGCCCCTTCCCTCCACTTGGGTGTCAGTAGAGGCTAGATTTCTGGAGAAAATGGACTGATGGACTTCTACCCCTGCGTGGCAATAATGAGACAGCACCTCGCTTCTCCTGCTAGAGTGGTAGTAGAGTCTGCTAAAAGACAAGATTCAAATAAGATCTGGAATCTTTTTTAAAAAAATTTTTAAAAATTTATTTTAATTTAATTTAATTTTTTTTTTGGCCAGGGCTGGGTTTGAACCCGCCACCTCTGGCATATGGGGCTGGCACCCTATCCTATTGAGACATAGGCACCGCCCCAAGATCTGGAACCTTATAGCATAATCACCAGAATATCTATATTTCAATTTAAAAAATCACTCACCATACCAAGAAACAGGAAGATCTCAAGGTGAGTGAGAAAAGTCAATAGATTAAGACACCAACACCAAGATGATACAGATACTGTAATTATTTGATAAGAATTTTAAAGCAACCATCATAAAAATGCTGCATTGTGCAAATTATGAATATACATGAAACAAAAAAAGTAGAAAGTCTCAGCAAAGAAATAGAAGATATAAAAAAAACTAAGTAGTGTATTTAGGATAAAATACATAATAATGAAATAAAAAACTCCATGGGTGGACTTAACAGCAGAATGGAGGGGACGGAAGAAAGAATCAATGGACTTAAAAATAAAATTATATATTATTATATACAATATTATCCAATCTAAACAATAGAAAGAAAATAGACTGGAAAACTTCTAGCAACAGAATTTCAGAAACATGGGGAACTGTAACAAAAGATCTAACACTTATCAGAGTTCCAGAAGGAGAGGAGAAAAAGGGTGAGACTGAAAAGTATTTGGAGAAATAATGGCTAAAAATTTGGCAAAGACATAAATCTAGATTCAAGAAGCTAAATTAACCCTAAATAGGATAAACCCAAAGAAATCCATGCCAAGGCACATCATAGTCAAATATCTGAAAACTAAAGACAAGGAAAAAATTCAAAAGCATTCAGAGACACTTTAAGTATTATTTACTTAAAACATCAAACTACAGTAGGTCTCTCATCAGAAACCATGGTGGCTAGAACATTTTTCAAGTGATGAAAGAAAAAAATGTTAGTCCAGAATTCTATATTCAGTGAAAATATGCTTTAGGAATAAAGGGGAAATTAAGACATTCTCAGATAATGGAAAACTAAGAGGATTTGTTGCCAGCAGATCTACCTTAAAATAACAACTAGAAGAAGTTCCAGAAACAGAAAGAAAATGACAAAAGATGGACTCTTGTAACATCAGGAAAGAAGAACAATAGAAAGTAAAAAAATATAGATTGATGCAATAGACTTTCCTTCTCTTCTTGCGTTTTCCAAATTATGTTTGATGGCAGAAGTAAAAATCATAATGCTGGCTTGGCGCCTGTGGCTCCAGTGGCTAAGGCTCCAGCCACATATACCTAAGGTGGCAGGTTTGAATCCAGCCCAGGCCCACCAAACAACAATGATGGCTGCAACCAAAAAATAGCCACACGTTGTAGCAGGTGCCTGTGGTCCCAGCTACTTGGGAGGCTGAGGCAGTAGACTCGCTTGAGCCCAGGAGCTGGAGGTTGCTGTGAGCTGTGATGCCACAGCACTCTACCCAGGGGGACAGCTTGAGGCTCTGTCTTAAAAAAAAAAAAATTATAATGCTATCTAATGTGGCTCTCAATGCATGTAGCGGTAATATTTCTGACAATTACATCATAAATGGCTGAGAGTAAAGTGACATAAAAAGAGGTGATGTAAATCAAATTGGTAAAATGACACCATTAGATTGCGGTAAGTTATGTAAAGTATGATACCCATGGCAACAACTAAAAAGGTTATGCAATTAGATACATTTTTGTGGATGCAACGATTAGGAGGGTGGCTGCGGTGAGCATTGAAGCCTAGGGTGTGGCTGGAGCCACTGCAGGTGCAGATCTTGGTGGTAGTAGCAAATAATCAAACAAGAACTTTGAAGGCTGAACTGTGGACACTAGATACATTCAGACCTTTGAGAATTATAGACAGTGACTTCAGAAAAATGTAAGCCCGTGCCAAAACTTACAATATAAGGAAAGTTCAGAGCATCTTTTCAAGAATAAAGTGATTTATGAGTGAACCAATTTTTTGTAAATCCCCTCTTATCTATCTATCTATCTATCTATCTCCTATTGGTTCCGTCAGTAGAAGTCTGTCTAATACACCAATAAAGCCTTCCATGTGCAACATTCTAATAAAATTTCTACTCAAGGTCACTGATGACCTCTACAATGTAGGTCCAGATGTCTGTCTCATTCCTGAAGTTACTTTACTTGACTTCTAGGACACCTGCTGATTTTCCACCTACCTCACTTGCCTCATAAGTCTTTGCTATTTTCTCATTACGTTCTCAGAATGCTAAAGATTAAGTGCGCCAGGCCTAACTCTCTAATATTTTTTCTCTTTAATCTATATTAGCTTCCAGGTGATCTTAAACAGGTTAATGGCTTTAAATATTATCTGTATGTGAATGATCCCCAAATCTGTATTGCCAGCCCAGACCATCTCCTGTATTCAAGATTCAACCTGTCTACTTAACATGTTCACTTGGCTGTCCAGTAGAAATCTCCAAACTGACAGGATGAAACTTAGCTCCTGATTTTATCCTGCACCCAAATGTGTTCCTATCATAGTTTTCCTTGTTTTAGTCAGTGACACTTCCATGTTTCCTGTTATTTATAGGAAGATATCTAAGAGATATCCTTAATTTCTCCCTTTGTCTCTTACCCCACATGCAATCTCATCCACTTTACCTTCAAAAAAGAATCAGAACCCAACAACCCCAAATCTAAAAGAGATACATTTTAAAAAACTAGATATATATCAAGATGGAATTCTGAAAAGAATCCTTCAAGTGACCCATGGGAAAGTAGGACTAAGAAAACAGAGAAATTAAAGACAGAGAGAACAATCAGGTGAAAAAATGGTAGCCGTAAGCTCAAATGTGTCAATAATCACATTAAGTATAAACAGTCTAAATACACCAATTGAAAGGCAAAGATTGATAAGTGGATTAAGAAACAAGACCTAACAATATGCTGTTACATCAAACTCACTTCAGTTATAATGATATAGGCAGGTTAAAAGTAAAAGGATGGGAAAAGATATACTATGTCAAGACTAATTTTAAAAAGCAAGAGTGGCTATATTAATATTAGAAAAAGTAGATTTCAGAGCAAAGACCAGGGACAGAGAGGGAAGTTACATAATAAAAGGGCCAATCTACCGAATGAAAGGATCAAAAAGACAATGTGTTCGTTCCAAACATGTATGTATGTATCAAAAAATAGACCTGCGAAATATGCATAGAAAAAACAAGAGTAACATAAAAATAAATAGACAACTTCAGGATTATTATTATTTGACAATTCTCCTCAACAACCATTAGACAGAAAAGCTTTTAGATACAGAAGAAAACAACCCCATAACCCCCCAAGATCTCATTAACATTTATACCACATTCCATCCAACAGAAGAATACACATTCTTTCAAGCACCCACAGTTAGTAGACCAAGATAGACCATACCTTGCACCATAAAACAAACCTCAATAAATACAAAATAACTGAAATCATACAGAGTGTATTCTATAAATATAATAGGATCAAACTATAAAAAGTGACAGAGAAATAACAGGAAAATGTCTAAACATTTGGAAACTAAACAGCACATTTCTAAATAATCCATGTATTCTAAGAGGAAATATCAAAGGGAAATTTAAAAAACATTGCCAGTGAAAATATAACATTGATGGCAGCACTTGTGGCTCAGTGGGTAGGGCGCCAGCCCCATATACCAAGGGTGGCAGGTTCGAACCCGGCCCCAGCCAAACAGCAACAAAAAAATAGCCAGGGGTTGAGGTGGGCACCTGTAGTCCCAGCACTCGGGAGGCTGAGGCAAGAGAATCGCCTAAGCCCAAGAGCTGGAGGTTGCTGTGAGCTGTGATGCCATGGCAATCTACTGAGGGTGACAAAGTGAGACTCTGTCTCTAAAAAAAACCCAAAAAATTAGTGCATGGAGAATGATGGCAGCAGTGGCAGTGGCCTTGGTAGCTCTGGGCTTAGTGCAAATAACATAGAATCACAGTGATTCTTCAGAGGCTCTTCCGGTTCTCCTCTGTCATTTGATTGGCAGTCTCAGACCATTTGTGGAGGAACATTGGTGCGACAGCAGTGGAATTTAATAAGGAACTTGATCCTTTACAGAAACTCTTCCATGGACAAGATTAGAGAATATAGGTCAAAGCAACAGGCATCTGGAGGACCTGTTGATGCTGGCCCAGCATGTCAGCAAGACCTGCAGAAGGAGCTTTTTAAGCTTAAGCAAATGTATAGTAAGTAAAGCAGACATGAATATGTTTCCTAACTTTAAATTTGAAGATCCCAAATTTGAGGTCATCGAGAAACCCCTGGTCTGAAGATATAAAGTAAAATTAATTTAGTAATTTGTCATGGATTAGTTGTATAACTAATCAGAAGTTTCAGAATAGACATACATTTTAAAACTCTCAGGTGTTCTTTTAACTCTGATCCCAAATAAATTATTTGGTGATGTTGAGGGTAAAAAAAATTAGCACATAGAATTCAATAATATATAAACACAATTATACATCATGACAATGTGCAAAGCTGGCTCCATAGTCAATTAATGTAATTAACAGTCTAAAGAAGAAAATCACATGGTTTTATTAGTTGCTATAGTGATTATGGAGTAAAAGTATTTTATAAATTTCAACATCTATTCATAATAAAAACTCTCAGATAGGGCCTCCGGCTGTTGGGTCTCTTTGTACCATGTAATTGGGCAGATTGATCCACCCCTGCTATTTGGTGTGTTTCAGGTCAGACCTGGCTTGTTGCTTCAAGAGCTGGACCTGGGCCAACCTTGGGCTCCAGAGTTTGTCTCCAGTGTCTGTGGGGGTCCGTCGGCTGCAGTTCTAAGCACAGGATGAAAACTACAGGAACAAACCATTGAAGCTGGAATGCTCTGAGGTTGGCGTTTCAACTGACTTATACCAATTATCACTCTACAGTTACAATAGGAAATTGCCTCTGATGATGTCAAATACCAGCGGTACCAAAAAAAAAGTGTTCACATTTAAAGCAATGTTATTTATATAGTACACATGACTTTTCAAAGTTGAATGAAGTACAGTAACAATCTATAGTATGATGTTGGCTCAAAAGATAGTGTTAATCAAATGAATACTAGGGTCACCGTGCTATAGGCAGGACAGTGAAAGAAAATGGCAGAAACACTGTTGTCCTTAGAGAGGCGCAAGACCATTTTGAAGTGGTATTTGGTTTTTTGCTTTATTTATTTATTTGGGACAAAGTCTCACTTTGTTTCCCTGGGTAGAGTGCCGTGGCATCATTGTAGCTCATAGCAACCTTGAACTCTGGGGCTTAAGTTATCCTCTTGCCTCAGCCTCCTGAGTAGCTGGGATTATAGGAGCCCACCACAATGCCTGGCTGGTTTTAGAGACAGGGTCTCGCTTTTGCTCAGGCTGAGCTCAAGTGATCCACTCATCTCCGCCTCCCATAGTGCTAGGATTACACATGTCAGCGACTGTGCCTGACCATTTTTTTTTGTTTGTTTTTAAGTAGTATTTGAAGGACAGGACAATGGAGGCGTGAATGTGCAGCAGTGCCCCCAACATGCTTGATAACTGCACACATTCCTGGTAAGTGTAAGATGTGCACAAGGGGAGATCTGGGAGGCCTCACACAACAACGTGTCCTGCTTCTTCTGCTTTGGTGTTGGAACTGTCTACAGGCCACCGAAGTCTACCAAACGATGTGCACTTGAGACAAGAGTTAGTAGAACAAGCATACAATGCATTCTTTTTTTTTTTTTTTTTT
>NW_003852541.1:3164675-3167225 GCF_000181295.1 Otolemur garnettii | reverse complement strand
TCATTGTTGTTTGGCGGGCCCGGGCTGGGGATTCTAACCCGCCACCTTAGGTGTATGTGGCTGGCGCCTTAGCCGGTTGAGCCACAGGCGCCAAGCCATACAATGCATTCTTAAAACAGCAAACTGGAAAGTTCTCATCCCAAGATTATTACATGCACTGAATGAAGATGCCCCTGATTTAAGGGTGTGGTATTATGAGTGGTTCCAAAACATGGTACAGTAAATGAGTTTGTGGGGAAGATGATTTGCTCTGATGAAGCACAGTTTAAACCAAAAGGAACAGTGAACTGACAAAATAGCCTGTATCAGGCTCCAGAAAATCTGTATGAGGAAAAAGAAATTGATTTACCAGGCCCCAGCATCTGGTGTGGACTGTTACTAAGGGCACTGATTGGACCATTATGTTTTGAAGGTCCTGTTACTGCTCAAGTGTATCTACACATGCTACAAGCACCATTTTACCTGTAATGCATGCACTTTTGGGGAAGGATTCATTTTACTTCCAATAAGATGGATCCCATCATACTTCCACCAAGATGCGAGAGCTTACCTCCATGAGAATTTGCCAAGATACTGGATAGGACCAAGAAGTGTAGTTGAGTTTCCTCCACATTATCCTGCCTTAAAAGCCCCTTGGAACTTCTACCTATGTGGGGCCTTATAAGATGTGGTGTGCTGCTACACTGGGAGAACTTCAGGAAGAAATTAAAACAGCATGCACAGCAACACAAGTTTGGTCAATATTGCTCAAGCAGTAGTTTGCCATAATCAGAAGTGTCTGGACACTTTGAGCACTACTTGTAACTGCAGAAGTCAAACATGACTTGTCTTCATCTTTTGTTGTCTGTATATATTATCACAATTTTATTCACCTCATTTATTTATTTATTTTTGAGACAGAGTCTCATTATGTCACCCCTGATAGAGTGCCATGGCATCACAGCTCACAGCAACCTCTAAGTCTTGGGCTTAAGCTATTCTCCTGCCTCAGCCTCCCAAGTAGCTGGCACTGTAGGCACCCACCACGACACTTTGCTATGTTTTGGTTGCAGTTGTCATTGTTGTTTAGCTGGCCCAAGCTGGGTTCAAACCCGCCAGCTTCAGTATATGTGGCTGGTGCCGTTACCACTATGCTATGGGCCCCGAGCCATATTATTACAATTTTAATGCAGTTTTTCCTTTCTTAAAATGTGTATATATTTTTTAGCACTAACCTGTAGCAACCATGTGTCCATGCACTGCCACAGGAATTACAGCACAGGGCAGTGCAGCAGATGCCTTATGTTTATCTTGTCATTTAATTCTCACACATTTGGTAGATTCTATTCTCTCATTTTATAGACAAAGAAATGGGTAGGGTAGTAACTCAAGTTCCATCATGTATGAGTAGTTCTTGAGATTTGGTGCCTTGCTGTAAAAGGACTACAGTAGAACTGTTAAGAAGATAAGCTCTTCATAGTATTTAATTGCAGAAGTTTCTCAAAATTTGGCACCAAAGAAGACATCTGTCAGTGTAATCAGGTGTTTTTGGTGTATGTACCATAATGAGGTGTAAAAGGAGACTTAATGTGAAAAAGTATTGTAGGTGATAGGGAAAGTTTTCATATGGGAAGAAATGTAACAATCTAGCAAGATGCATGGAGCCCATACATGCTAGAACAAGTTCATTCCTGTTAAACAATCTGCATGTCTAGCCATTGAGATCTTTGTATTAGCCTGAATGTTGGTTAAAAGTAACTTGTTTTATAGAATCTTTAAATAAAGTTATTTAATGTTAAAAAAAACCCTTTTAGGTTACAAGTAATAGATGAAAACTTCTTCAACTTGATAAAGAACATCTACAAAAAATCTATAGTGAACGTCATATTAAATGATGAAGGATTGGATGCTGTCCACCTAAGATCTTGTACAAGGCAAGGATGACTTCCTTCTCTAACCACTGCTATTCAACATACTACTCAAAGTTCCAGCCAGTGCAATTAAGTCAAGAAAAAGAAATAGAAGCTATATCATTGGAAAGAAAGAAATAAAACTGTTTCTATTTATAGATGACATAGAGGGACTACATAGAAAGTCCCAAGTAATCTATAAAATGGTGCTATAACTCTGTGTTGACCAGTTTGATGGAAGTATTTTGGATTGCATGTGAAAACCCCACACTGTACCCCAGAAGTGCATTAATGTATATAGTTACCAGGCAATAAAAAAAATGGTGCTATAACTAATAAGTAAATTCAAAATTAATTGTATTTCTATTACTGGCAATGAACACATGGACAGTGAAATTAAAATCGGTTATCAAAATCTCAGCAAGACTTTCTAGTAGATGTAGACTAGAGTATTCTTAAATTTAAATGGGAAGGAAAAGGAACTAGAATAGGTAAAACAATTTTGAATAAGAAGAATAAGCTTGGCTCGGCACCTGTGGCTCAAGTGGCTAGGCGCCAGCCACATACACCTGAGCTGGCGGGTTCGAATCCAGCCTGGGGCCCGCCAACAACAACGATGGCTGCAACCAAAAAATAGCTGGGTATTGTGGCGGGCGCCTGT
>NW_003852541.1:3161362-3164478 GCF_000181295.1 Otolemur garnettii | reverse complement strand
GGGAGGATTGCTTGAGGCTATGAGTCTGGGATGAGCCTATGTCACATAGTGAGACTCCATGTCAAAAAAAAAAAAAAAAATATATATATATATATATCAAATTAGTTGGGTGTCGTGGCACATATGGCCTTAGCTACTTGGGAAGCTGAGGCAGGGGGATTGTTTGAACCCCGGAGTTTGAAGTTACCATGAGCTATGATTGTGTTACTGAATTCCAGGTTGGTGACGGAGTAAAATCCTGTCTCAAAAAAACCAAAATAAAATAAAATAAAATAAAAAAATAAAGAATAAAATAGGAGGAATCATTCTACCTGATTCCAAGACATATAACTATAATAATCAAGATAGTGTGGTATTTTTGGCAGAAGAATCAATGGAACAGAAAACAAAAATCCAGAAATATCCCCAAATACGTAAGGCCAAGTGATTTTGACAAAGGTACAAAAGCAATTCAACACAGGAAGGACAGTCTTTTCCACAATGACACTGGAACAACTGGATATCCATAGGCAAAAAAGTACTTTGACCTAACCTCATACCTTACACAAAATTAACTCAAAATGGATTAGAGAGTCACATGTAAAATGTAAAACTATAAAACTTTCAAGAGATAACGTATGAGAAAATCTTCAAGAGCTAGACCTTGATAAGGATTTCATAAACATGACACTGAAAGCACAATTCATAAAAGAAAAAAAGTAATAAATCAGACTTCATCAAAACCAAAGTTTTAAAATTTTGCTCTGTGAAAGACTCTGTTAAGAAGTCAAGGACTTGGTGCTTGTAGCTCAAGCGGCTAAGGTGCCAGCCACATACTCTGGAGCTGGCAGGTTTGAATCCAGCCCACCAACAAATAGCTGGGCGTTGTGGTGGGCACCTGTAGTCCCAGCTACTTGGGAGGCTGAGGCAAGAGAATAGCATAAGCCCAACAGTTTGAGGTTGCTGTGAGCTGTGATGCCATAGCACTCTACCTAGGGGCAACAGCTTGAGACTCTGTCTCAAAAAAAAAAAAAAAAAAAAAAGAAAAGAAAGAAAGAAAGAAAGGAAAAGCTACAGGTTGGAAGAAAATATTTGTAGACCATATAGTTGACAAAGGATTCATATTTAGAATACTGTATATAAAATACTCTCAAAATTCAACAGTGAAAAATTCATTTAGAAAATGGGCAGAAGACACAGAGACATTTCACCAAGGAAGATATACAGATGGCAAATAAACACATGAAAAGATGCTCAACATCACTAGACAATAGGGAGGTGCAAATGAAGGCTGTGATGATATATCACTATACGCCTATATGTAATACCAAACGCTGGTGAGGATGCAGAGAAACTTGATCACTTATGCATTGCTGGTGGGAATGTGAAATGGTGTAGCCTCTCTGAAAAATAGTTTGATAGTTCTTATAAAACTGAACATATATACTTAGTAATTGCACCCCTGGACATTTATCCTGAAGAAATGAAGACTTATGTTTGCACAAAACCCTTTACATGGTTGCTCATGCCGGTTTTATTCGTAATAGTCAAATATTGAAAACAACCAAGATGTTCCTTAGTGTGTGAATGGCTGTGTAAATTATGGTATTTTCTACTATGGAATGGACTATTTCACTTGCAACAACTTGGATGAATCTCTGGGAAAATATAATGAGTGAAAAAAGGTCACATATTGCATGATTCCACTTATGCAACATTCTCAAAATGTCAGAATTATAGCGATTGTATTAGTTTCCTAGGGCTGCCATCACAAATTACCACAAATCTTGTTGAGTTAAAACAGTAGAAGTTTCTTCTCTCTCAGTTGTGGAGGCCAGAGTCTGAAATCAAGATATTGGAAAGCTCTGATCTAGTTTGTTCCTTGCCTCTCTTCTGGCCTCTGGTGGCTGCCAGCAATCCTTGGCATTTGTTGGCTTCTAGACACAGCACGTCAGTCTCTGCCTCTTTCTTTACTTTGCCTTCTCATCTGTGTCTCCAACATCCTCTTGCCTTTCTTTCATAAGCATACACGTCATTGGATTCAGGGCTCACGTTAACGCCAGGATGATCTCATTAAATTACAAAGACCTATTTTGCAAATGAGGTCATATTCACAGGTTTTGGGGGTGAGGAGTTGAACACACCTTTTTCGGAGGCCACTATTCAACCCTCTAGGATGATGGAAAAGAGAAGAGGGTTGCAGGGGTTAGGGATGCTAGAGAGAGGGCAGTGTGTGACTATAATGGGTGGCTCTAGAGCAGTGATTTCAACCCCTATGTTGTGAGAGGATCTTAGGTGTGCCTCAAAAAATTATTAAAGGACATTAATTAAATTATTTTTGAAAGAAGTTGAAAGCAAAGTATGTTCTTTTTTTACTTTACTTTTTTTTTGATCAACATAATTTAGGTGGGCTGCAGAAGTTATAGTTCAAATGTGCTGTGAGATAAAAATGGTTTACAAACAAGGCTCTAGAGCAGCGGTTCTCAACCTGTGGGTCGCAACCCCTTTGGACTGTATTAAAGGTTCGTGGCATTAGGAAGGTTGAGAACCACTGCTCTAGGGGGAGATTTTTGTGGTGACAGAACAGTTTGTATCTTTTTTTTTGAGACAGTCTTCACTATGTCACCCTCGATAGAGTACTATAGTGTCATAGTTCACAGCAACCTCAAACTCTTGGGCTCAAGCAATTCTCTTGCATCAGCTTCCCAAATAGCTGGGACTATAGGCACCCACCACAACGCCCGGCTATTTTTTTGTTGCGGTTGTCATTGTTGGTTAGCTGGCAGGTTCGAACCTGCCAACTTTGGTGTATGTGGCTGGTGCTGAACCAACAGTTTCATATCTTGGCTGTAAAGGTTACTTGAATCTACAAAAGTGATAAGATGACATACATTGTACCAGTGTCAATTTTGCAGGTTTTGATATTCTGCTATGGTTGTAGTAGAAACCTCACTTCCTAAAGCGTACACCAAGAATTCTCTGTAGTATCCATGCAATTTCTGTGAATCTACAATTTTTGTAAAATAAAGTGTTAGAAAGCCTCACATGGCATATGTATGCATACAGACATGCACAAATGTAGGCAAAGTCAAAAACAGATGACCGACTGACAAAAAATATCTAAATTTTTTTTTTTT
>NW_003852541.1:3113363-3161242 GCF_000181295.1 Otolemur garnettii | reverse complement strand
GTTTGGCCAGAGCTGGGTTTGAACCAGCCACTCTTGGTATATGGGGCTGGTGCCCTATCCACTGAGCCACAGGCGCTGCCCTAAAAAAAAAAAATTATATATGTGTGTATATATATATATATATATAAAACATTTAAAAATTTTTTGATACAGGATCTTACTTTGTCACCCAGCCTGTAGTGTGGCATATGATCATGGCTTAGTACAACCTCAAACTTCTGGGCTCAAGCGATCCTCCTGCCTCAGCCTCCTGAGTAGCTAGGACTATGGGTGTCCACTACACCTAGCTAATTAAAAAATTTTTTTTAAGAATAGATAGACAGTGTCTGACTGTGTTGCCCAGCTGGTCTTGAATTCCTTGCCTCAAGTAATCCTTCTGTGTTGGTCTCTCAAAATGCTGGAATTATAGGTGTGATCCATCACACCTAGATTAATTTGAATAAAGTATTTATTACTAATTTCACAAAGGAGTAATCTATGGCTGCCACCACTTCTTTCCTTTTCTGTACCTCACACCACTTTTCCCTCTGCCATTCAGAGGTGGAGTCTATTTCTATTCTTGGAATCTGGGCTGGACTTTTGACTTGCTTCAACCAACAGGATGCAGCAGTGCTGTTACATGACTTTGGAAGCCAGGCCTTAAGAGGACTGGGAGCTTCTGTTTCCTTTCTCTTGAAAGCCAGTTACCATGTTAGGAGGTTGACTTCTCTGAGATCACCCTCTTCAAAGAAGCCCTAGTTATCCTCTTGAAGAGGAGCACTAAGCCATGGGACAAGTGAGTGACATCTTTTTGGACTGTCCCACTCAACCCAGCTGCTGGCCAAATGCAGCCACTGAGTAATCCCAGCTTGTGGCAATTGGAGCAGAAGAACCACTCAGCTGAGCCCATTTAACTCACAGACTCCTGGGGAATAATAAACCATGTTGCTTTAAGCCACTAGGTTTTGTCAAATAAAAATGGAGAATTTAAAGAGAGCTTTTTGTTTCCTAAGAGGCCAAGAAAGAACTCACTAGAAAAATGAGCAAAGAAATAGTTCACAGAGAAAGAAATGTAAATGATCCTTAAACTTCAAGGAATCCTTGACTTCAGTTGTAATAAAAGAAATGCAAATTAAATTGCCCTTAGACACCATTTCTTGCAAATCAGATTGGCAAGAATCCAAAATTTGAAAATACATCGTTGGTGTGGCTGTGAGGAAATAGGTGTGGTTGTGGAAAATGAAAAATTATACAATCCTTTTTGAGAGCAGTTTGGCATTGCTTATAAAAAGTACAAATGTATTTAACCTTTGACTCAGCAATCCCACTCTTGGAATCTATTCTACAGATAGATATTCACAAGAATAAAATGACCTGTGAATGAGGTTATAGACTATGGTATTGTCTGTAATTGGCAAAAGCTTGGAAACAAGCCAAGGGTCTGTCCATGGAGAACTGATTGAATAAACATGAAACACAACTATAAGAGGGATTGAGGATGCATTGTAGGATATATTAAGTAAAAAGGTAAGGTGCAGCATAGAATACAAATTATGTTACCTTCTTGTAAAAAGAAGGTGGAAAATAAGAATTTGTATTTCCCTGTGTTTGCATGAAGAAATACAGAAAAAAAAAATGACCAGAAAACTGGCTAGGTGTGGTGATTCACGACTGTAATCCTAGCACTCTGGGAGGCTGAGGTGGGAGGATTGCTGGAGGTCAGGTGTTCAAGACCAGCGTGAGCAAGAGCTAAACTCTCTCTCTACAAAAAAATAGAAAAATTAGCCAAACTTGGAGGCATGTGCCTGTAGTCCCAGCTCCCTCAGGAGGCCGAGGCAGGAGGATTGCTTAAGTCTGGGAATTTAAGGTTGCTATGAGCAATGGGGATACCACTGGATTCTAGTGGAGTGACAGAGTAAGAATCTGTTACAACAAAACAAAACAAAACAAAACACCAACCCAGAAAGCTAATAAATGGTTACATGTGTATGGGAGGGGGACAGATAAGGATGAGGTGAGAGAATTCTCCGTCTGTATTTTCATACTTATTTTGTACCTCATAATGTCATTTTGACTTTTGAAACATGTAAACATACAGTAATGTATGAAGAGCCAATCTCATGGTAAGGGGGGAGAACAGAAAAGGGCTAATATGTATGGGATTTCTTTTAAGGATGCTAAAGATGTTCTGAAATTAGGTGGTGGTGATGGTCATACAACTCTGTGAATATTCTAAAGACCACTGAATTGTATGCTTCAAATGGGTGAATTTTATGTTATGTGAAGTATACTTCAGTAAAACTGTAAAAAAAGAAATAAGGCACACATACTCCCCAAACTTTCAAGAATGAAAAGGAAGATATACTCCAGATACAGCAAAGATTTAAATGATAGTAAAAAAAAATAATATGGTTAACTTGATGCTCATGAATTCAAAACTTTCTGAAAACATCCTGAAAATACAATTAAGCAAAATTGGCTATAGGAGAACTAGAAAACCCGAATGAACCCCCCAGGAAATTAAATCATTAGTAAACAATCTTTCATGAAGAAAACAGACTGAGGTAAGTTTAAGAAATATATTTTTTTTAGAGACAGAGTCTCACTTTGTTGCCCTCAGTAGAGTGCTGTGGAGTCACAGCTCACAGCAACCTCCAGCTCTTGGGCTTAGGAGATTCTCTTGCCTCAGCCTCCAGAGTAGGTGGGACTACACAATGCCCAGCTGTTTTGTTGTTGTTGTTGTTGTTGTTGTTGTTGCAGTTTGGCTGGGACCGGGTTCGAACCTTTCACCCTTGGTATATGGGGCCAGCGCCCTACTCACTGAGCCACAGGTGCCGCCCAGTTTAAGAAATATTTAAAGGAGAAAATTGTTTGGTTTTATTTAGAATGTCTTCTGGAAAAAAAGAAGAAACACTCTCCATCTCATTTTATAGTACCAAAAAACCCTAGATACCAAAACCAGATGAGAAAATTAAGGAAAAAGTAAATTACAGGCCAGTCTTACTCATGAACATGAACGCAAAAAATTTCTAAGTAAAATATTGGCAAACTGAGTTTAAGTAATACACATAAGAATGTAACAGTTCATATCAAGGTTGTTATGTTCCAGAAACTCAAGGTTGATTTAACATTAGAAAGTCTACCTGTGAATTCATCATGTTAATAGGCAGAAGGAGAAAATAGCAGATGACATTCTCAATAGATGCAGAAAAATAATTTGATAAACTTCAAAAGCCACTCAGAATTAAGAGCAAACTCTTAGTAAATGAGAAATAAAAGCGGGCATATACTAACAATATATGGCAAACATTCCATTGGATGATGGTAGTTCTTAGCCAATCAGAAATAAGGGTGGATGCCCAGTGTGCTATTTCCATCAGACATTGTCCTGGAGGTCTCAGATGGTGCAAAGAAGAAAAAGAAACTATATGTAAGAATCAGAAAAAGGAAACCAAATTGTAATTGTCTAATGGTATGCTTCTATAAATAGGACCTCCCCCAAATTTACAGAAGGCTAGAATTTTTTTTTTTTTTTTTTGGTGGAGACAAAGTCTCAAGCTGTCTCCCTGGGTAAAGGGCCATGGTGTCACAGCTCACAGCAACCTCAAACTCTTGGGCTTAAGCAAGTCTCTTGCCTCAGCCTCCCAAGTGGCTGGGACTACAGGCGTCCACCACAATGCCCAGCTATTTTTTTTTTTTTAAGTTGCAGTTGTCATTGTGGTTTGGCGGGCCCGGGGCTGGATTCAAACCTGCCAACTCAGGTGTATGTGACTGGTGCCCTAGCTGCTTGAGCTACAGGTGCCAAGCCAGAAGGCTAGAATTAATAAGGCATCTTAGCAAATTGCTTACTAAGCATGATCAATAAACAAAAATCAATTGCTTTTCTACATTCAAAAAAAGAAGAAAGGAAAGGAAAAAGAAAAAAAATCAGTTTACCAAAACAACCAAAAATATGGGATGCCTAACAATAAAGCTAGCAAATGTTTTGCAAGGGACTTCTCAAGGTCAAAGTTACAACAGCCTTGGGTCCAACCCAAATGTGGCAACCAAGGTGAGGAGAGGTGGAGTCTGAGTGGTCACCCCCTAGCTTCTGTCGTGGGTTTCCCCTTCTTCAGCCTCCAGCAGGGATCAGAATGTCTAGATTTAAGTAGAGTAAATGGAAGGTTCGGGCAACTCCCCAAGTAGCTCATTCTAAAAGCTGGGCCACTCTGTCTGCCTTCCCTGAGGACAGGTATAAATCCAGGTCGGTGCTTTGGCTCTCTCCTCCCCACTCCCTGCAGGCGTCTCCGACCACACCCTGCCCAGCTCACAGAACAGGTGGGAATGCCAGCTGTGCTTACTGGGTTGGAGGGTGGTAATGGGCATTAGCAGCTGGCTTAGGATGTTTTCACCTTACACTTCTGCACATATTTTTAAGATGAATTTTATTTTAATTTTTTTTGAGACAAGAGCCTCAAGCTGTCCCCTTGGGTAGAGTGCCGTGGCATTACAGCTCACAGCAACCTCCAACTCCTGGGCTCAAGCGAGTCTCCTGCCTCCGCCTCCCAAGTAGCTGGGACCACAGGCGCCCTCCACAACGCCCGGCTATTTTTTTTTTGGTTGCGGCCGTCATTGTTTGGCGGGTCCGGGCTGGGGATTCGAACCCGCCACCTTAGGTGTACGTGGCTGGCGCCTTAGCCGGTTGAGCTATAGGTGCCGAGCCAAGATGAATTTTATTTTGTCAGTAGGTAATCTTATGGCTTGAAAGTTTGCATCCCTACAAAATTCTTCTTCTTTTTCTTTTTTTAAAGTTTCTCTCTCTAGGAACTGAAGTGCAGTGGCTTGATCATAACTCATTATAGCCTTGAACTCAGGGGCTCAAGTGATCCTGCCACTTCACCCTCCCCAGGGGTAGGGATTACAGGTGCACACCACATCCCCCACCTAATTTTGCTTATTTTTTGTAGAGACAGGAACTTGCTGTGTTGACCAGGCTGGTCTCGAACTCTTGACCTCAAGTGATCCTCCTACCTTGGCCTCCCAGAGTGTTGAGATTACAGGCGTCAGTCACCACAGGTCCCTAAACCTGCCCCTCCGTTCATTTGTGAAGCCTAATCATCAATGTGTCTGTCTCAGGAAGTGGGGCCTTTGGGAGGTAAGGGGGGCGGGCAGAGCCCTCACGAATGGGATTAGGCACCCTCTGTGATCCAGGAAGTGGTCCCTTAACAGAGACTAAAATTACCAGCACCTTGATTTTGGACTCTCTAGCTTCCAAAACTGTGAGAAATAGAATCTGATGTTTAAGTGCCACCACCCAGGCTATGGTATCCTGTTATAGCAGCCTGGATTGTTAACAAAACAAAACTAAAACGCACAAGCGGGAAGCAGCGTGAGTTGGATGAGCACTCCTCCCAGGCCGACCCCCAGGGCCCGGCCTGCCCAGTGCCTCTCTCCTCCACTGTGCCACGCCCACTCCTGGGCGCCCTTCCTCCGCCCTCTGACTCTCTCCCTTCAAAACCTGTGTCCTCTGGAAGAAACAGAACAAAGATGGTGCTTCCTTGACAGCCTCTTTACCCCGAGAAGACCACCGGAACCCTCAGACGTCCGCTTTCTATGCCCCTCTCTGCTCTGGGCTTGATGTGGCCCAGGGACCGCGGAGCGTATCCCTGCGCAGCAGGGCGGTCCTCTGTGTTCCCACCCCCACCGCAGAGGGGCGCTGTTTTCCCTGCAACACGTGGCACCACTGGCAGACCGCGACAGCACGGTGCAGTCTGCATCACGCCTCCGGGGACTCCAGGATGGAGGTGGCTACTCTTCACTGGTTGGTGGGTCCAGGTGAGGGGAGACACAGGAGGGGCACCGTCTTGGTCTGAGGCAGAGAGTTGGGGGCGGGGAAGGATTTTGGTTTTATAGACCAGTTCCTGCCAAGGCGGGTGGGGGTGGGTGTGTTTGGGGCTTGCACTTTATATATTTGTCTATTATTTATTTATTTTTAAAAATTGAGACAGAGTTTTACTTTGTCACCCTCGGTAGAGTACCACGTAGTCATAGCTCACAGCAACTTTTAACTCAGCTCAAGCGATTCTCTTGCCTCAGCTTCCCTAGTAGCTGGGACTACAGGCGCCCGCCACATCGCCCAGCTATTTCTTTTTCTTTTTTCTAGCAGGTCCTGGCGAAGTTGGAACCCACTAGCCCTAGTGCAAGTGCCCGGAGCCCTAACCACTGAGCTACGCATGCTCAGCTGGGGCCTGCCCTTTAGATACTTTCTAAAGCCATCCTGGTCAAGAAGGCATGGCTTGGGCCCTCACAGACAGAAAAGCCCTGCCGGGCTTACAGAGCACTCATGCCCTCCAGTGGGTGCTCAACCTTGGGGACGTGGGGGTGGGCTGTGTGGGAGGGGCCTTGGGAACTGCTTCCTGTGGGGATAGCTCAGAGGCCAGGCTTCCAGGATGGAGGAGCCTAAAATTGGTGACAAGCCAAGAGCCTTCCTGCTCCCTCTAGGCTCTTTAATTCTGCTTGGGCACCCTGGGACCCTGGACAGAGATGGTGGCTAGATGTCACTATGGGCTGGGAGGTAAGTGGAGCAGGGCCTCCTGCCCTTTGAGAGCCAGAACATTTCTGAACCACGTGCTGTGCAGGCACCAACTAGCCAATAAGCAGCCTGGAGCAAATGGTCTGGAGCAAAACCACAGTTTGTTGTTGCAGCTGCCTCAAATTTTAGGAGTGGGCAGTGGCCTTGTGTGGGTGGCTCTGTCTTCCCAAGAACAGGGAGAGGGTTCTTCTCTTCAGGTGCTGATGGATTAATGACAAACTTTAGGAATTCGGGAGTTCTTTCCCTTCAAATCAAGCTCCAACATAGAATTTAGCATTTTTATTTTGTCTGGAATTTGTGGCTTACTACTGCTTACTTGCGACATCCCAGCAAGCGTGGCTTAAATGTCAAGATATATTTTTCAGGTACATGAGACACTAAAGGTCGTAGCTGTCTGGAAGAGCGAATTTTAATTAGCAAAAGGATCTCATAAAACCTCCCCAGCCCCGATGGAGCAGCCTCTGGCATGCTTTGTTCAGCCTTGGTGTTTGTTACACACTCAGATGGCTGGCGACAGTGTCCAGAGAGCCTTGGGACTGCGTTGGTGGGAACTGGTTTTAATTTTCAAACCTTATCTGTTAAGTCACTCATGCCAAATACCGCTGGAGAAAGAAGAGGACTACTCAAAGGCACTTTATGAGCAACTAACAGTGTGGGGACGCCTAGAGCTTTTTATGTACCCTGGTTCCTTAGCAGTTGAACAAGGCTTGGTGGGCCCCTCACATTGGGAAAGGTGCCCCCTTAGCAGTTCTCTGCTTACTTTCCTTCACTCATGCTCCCACTTTCTGCCTCCTAGGCATTGCCAGGGAACGCCTAGGGCCTCTCTTGTTTGATGCCAACAGAGACTCATTCAGCTCTGTGATAGTTCGGTTAGTCTTCCCCAGAGCTGGACACCCAGACAAGTGGTGAGGTCTTGACCTTCAATGAGCTCATAGCCTCTGGACACGGAAGCAACAGGCTGTGACATGAAGTGACAAGCTGCCCAGTTACAGCATGACAGAGGCAGGCAGTGAGCACAGAACACCAGGGAGAAGGCATTTATGAGCATTTCAGGAAGGTGATGAGCTGGGTAAATAATGGAGTTTAGAAAATGAATAATAATTTCTTTTTTCTTTTCTGTTCTTTTTTCAGAGACAGAGTCCCATTCTGTCACACTGGATATCACCATAGCTCCTAGCAACCTCAAATTCATGGGCTCAAGCAATCTTCCTGCCATCATACTAGTCTATTTTTCTATTTTTAGTACAAATGGGGGTCTTGCTCTTGCTCAGGCTGGTTCAAGTAATCCTGCTGCCTTGGCCTCTGGGAGTGCTAGGATTACAGGTGTGAGCCACCTTGCCTGGGTAAGAATTTAACAGGCCCCAAAGGGGCCATTCCTGACTGGAGGTGGGGTAGGTGCTGCCCAGGGCTGCCCTGCAGTGTTCTCTTCAGTGCACAGGGTTCACTGGAGGAAGTGACAATAAAGCAATGTGACATGAGGTGAGAATCAAGGGCTAGAGTCAGCCAATGTGAAGAGGACTTGGGCATCCCTGGGGCTCTGTAAGTACCTCTGGGTTATGGTAGGAAAAGTAAAATGGGTCAATGAAATGGAGAAGTCAGTGCTGATCAATAAGTGAAAAGAGAGGGTAGGTCCAGGTGATAGACAGTGAGGATTGGACAGAGGGTCCTTTGCATCTGGGGAAAATGACCAGGCCTGAGGAAGGAATGTGCAAGATAAGCTTGGAACAGCTCCCTGTGCCTGAAAGCAAAGATATTACTGAAGATGTTGAGAGCCATGTTAATATGGCTCAAGAGAACAGGAAAGGCTCCTTCCACCCCAAATGGGGTCAGTTTCAATCTTCAGAATGAGAAAATATATTTGCATGTTATGAATCTGACAAAGGGTTGATAACTAAAATCTACAGAGAACTCAAATTAATCAACAAAGAACGAACAAACAATCTATCACTGGGCAAAAGAAATGAATAGAACCTTCTCTGAAGAAGACAGATGAATGGCTAACAACCACATAAAAAAATACTCTTTGTCCCTAATCATCAGAGCTGATTAAAATCACCCTGAGATATCACCTAGCCCCAGTAAGAATAGCCCATATTTCACAAAGTCCCAAAGCTTCAGATGCTGGCATGGTTGTAGAGAGAAGGGAACACTTTTATGTTGTTGGTGGGAATACAAACTAATCCCTTTGGAAAGAAGTGTGGAGAATCCTCAAAGAACTCAAATTAGAGCTCTCATTTGACCCCGAATCCCACTACTAGGCATCTACCCAGAAGAAAAAATCATTTTATCATTTTATCATAAGGACATTTGCACTGGATTGTTTATCATATCTCAATTTACAGTCTCCAAGATGTGGAATCAAGTGCCCATCAACCCATTAATGGATTTAATAAACTGTGGTATATGTATGCTATGGAATACTATTCAGCCATAAAAAGATGGAGCTGAAACACATTCTTCATAGTAAAGTATCACAAGAATGGAAAAGCAAATATCCAATGTACTTAGTGCTAATATGAAGCCAGTAGATGAACTAATACACGCCCTCACAAGAAGAAAACTCAATTCAATTCAAGTTGGGGGAGAGGGGAGGAGGGAGGGTGGGGAGGGGCAGAGGGAGGGGAATTGGTGTGCCCCTACCTAACAGGCACAATGTCAGGGTATATGGCACACCTCCTGGGTGAGGGGCATAACTACAACAGGAACTTTACCTAACAAACGCAAACATTGTAACCGAATTATTTGTACCCTCATATTAATCAGAAATAAAAAATAAACGGGATCAATTTGAGCAACTGAAACAGATTGAAACCCATCATGCATGTTTGAGTCTATGAGTTCATAAAAATATGAAAACAACAAAGAAACCCAAAAGCCATATACCCAATCTGTGGCAGACTAAAAATGGCCACAAAGGGTTTTGACAGTTCTCCCCTACAAAGGGAGGCCTTTGTCTCCTCCACGTGAATTTGGGTGGGTTCTGTGACTTATTTGACCAGTGGAATACCTGTAAAAATTATATGTATCTGGGTCCAGGCCTTAAAAACTAGAGGGTTCCGGGCAAGCACCTGTGGCTCAGTGAGTAGGGCACTGGGCCCATATACTGGAGGTGGTGGGTTCAAACCTAACACCGGCAAAACAACAACAACAACAAATTAGAGGCTTCCACTTTCTCTGTTGGAACCATGCAGGATTCCTGAGCTGCCCGGGACAAAGTGCTGTTTCCGAGGCCACAGGCAGGCCCTGTGCGTGGCAGTGCAGCTGTGCCGGGCCTTCCAGCCAGGCCCACCAAGACATGCAAATGAAGCCTTCTTGGATTGCCCAGACTATCCATATGCTGGCTGAACATCACTGAGTGATCTCAGTCAGAGCTATGAGCCACAGCAAAACACTCAGCTGAGTTCTGCCCTGAATTTTTTATTATTTTTTTTTAAGACAGAACCTTACTCTGTTTCCCTGGGGTTGAGGGCCATGGTATTATCATACCTCACAATAACCTCAAACTCCTGGGTTTAAGAGATTCCCTTGCCTCTACAGGTACCTGCCACAATGCCCAGCTAGTTTTTCTATTTTTAGTACAGATGGGGTCTCCCTTTTGCTCAGGCTGGACTTGAACTCCTGAGCTCAAGCAATCCACCAGCTTTGGCCTCCCACAGTGCTAGGATTACAGGCATGAGCCACTTGCACTTGGACCCTGCCCTGATTTTTGATCTATGAACCAGGAGATCCAGAACGGTGGTTGCTAATGTGGCTACGTCAGGGTAATTTGCAGCAGTAGATAAACAGAATGCAGCACATTGCTCAGCCAGGGAGGTGGTAGGAAACCAGTTCATTAATTTGACAACTGATAAAGGGAAAAAAAACCAAGCATTGGAAAAAAGAGTGTACATTACTTGCAGAAATAGAAAAGATTATAAAGGAATATTATGAACAACTATTTACCAATAAATTAGATAACTTGAATAAAATGAACACTTTCATAGACGGAGAGGAACTATAGACACGAACTCAAGAAGAAATAGAAAAACCTGAATAGACAGAAACAGTTGACACCAAAAGCACTGGCAACAGGTCTCAATAAAGCTAGAAAAAAGGTAAAAAAATTCCTACTGTGCACAGACATGCGTGCATGAGCAGTGATGAGAGGAAAAAAGTAGAGTTGGACTTTGTCAAAATTAATTTTCGTGTTGCAATGGACACCATTAGAAAAGTAAAAATGTTTGCATGTCTGATAAGAGACCTGTAGCTAGAATATATAAGAACTCTTACAACTCAATATGAAAAGACAACAAACCTAATCAAAACAGGCAAATGATTAGAACAGAAATTTCTTCAAAAAAGATACATGAATGGCTGATAAGCACACGAGAAGATGCTCAATATCATTAGCCACCTAGAATTGTAAATCAAAACCACACCCCCTAGCACGGCTAAAGGTGACAACAAGTGTTAGGGAGACTGTGGAGAACTGGAACCCTCCACACTTCTGGTGGGTGTGAAACGGTGCAGGTGTTTTGGAAAATAATCTGGTAATTCTTCAAAAGGTTAAATGTAGAGTTACCATATGACCCAGCAATTCCACTTCTAGGTATACTGTGTATACCCAACAAAAATAAAAAACGTATGTTCACACAAAAACTTGTACATGAATATTCATAGCAGCACTGTTCATAGAAGCCAAAAACTGGAAGCAGCTCCCCAATTCACAGGTGAACAGAACAAAATGTGATGTATACATACCATGGAATATAAATATATTTTTTCAGATAGAGTCTCTCTCTGTTGCCCAGGCTAGAGTGCCTCACAGCAGCCTCAAACTCCTGGGCTCAAGTGATCCTCCTGCCACAGCCTCCTGAGTAGCTGGGACTATAGGTGCCCGCCCAATGTCAGGCTAGTTTTTAGGTAGAGATGGTGTGTCTGTCTTGCTCAGGCTGGTCTCAAACTTCTAAGCTCAAGCAAATCTACCTGCCTTGGCCTCCCAGAATGCTGGGATTACAAGTATGAGTCCCTGTACTCAGCTACAATGGAATTATCTTTAACAATATAAAGGAATAAAGTGGCTCAGCACCTGTAGCTCAGCGGCTAGGGCATTGGCCACATACACAGGGCTGGCAGGTTTGAACCCAGCCCTGGCCTGCCAAACAACAATGACAACTACAACAACAACAAAATAGCCGGGCGTTGTGGCCTGTAGTCCCAACTACTTGGGAGGCTGAGGCAAGAGAATTGCTTAAGCCCAAGAGTTGGAGGTTGCTGTGAGCTGTGACAACACAGCACTCTACCATTGGCAACATAATGAGACTCTATCTCAAAAAAAAAAACCAGAATAAAGTACTGATACATGCTAAAACATGGGTAAATCTTGAAAACATCACTCTGCTTGAAAGAAGCCAGTCATGAAAGGCCTGTTATATGATATGTGTTATGTCCATAGGAGGCAAATTTATAGAGACAGGAAGTAGATTCCTGGTTGCCTAGAGTTGAAGTAGGGAAGGGGATTTTCTGGGAGTGATGAAAATGTTCTTAAATCGTGGTGCATTATGGTTGCATGACTCTCTCTAAAACCCACTGATTCGTATGCCTGAAACTGGTCAATTTTATGGTATGTGAATTGTATCTCAGTACAGTTTTACTGAAAAAGAGGCATTCACTAGGCAGGGTAGAAGGGCCTGGGCTGGAAAGCAGTGTGGTTAGGGTGCAAGGAGGCACATGGGGCCTGTTTGGGACCTGGTGTCCTGGGCAGCCTGCAGTTGGAGTGTGGAGGGCAGGACGATGACAGAGGGCAAATGGGAGCACCAAGGCTGTGGTGCTGGATTTTCTCTGGAGGCCACAGTGAGCCTGGGAACAACATGAACAGGAGAGGGACAAGCAGCAAACTCGCCCTTTAGAAAGACTGCCTGGAACTAGAGCATGTGGCTGGAGTCAGGGCTGAACTGGGAACAGGGAGCTGGGGTAGAGAAAGTGGATTTGAAAGCTATATGGGAGGCTTAATCAGCAGGGGTTGAGGAGAGACCCCTAGGGGACCTCAGGGAAGGAGGGAGGTCCTGGAATGAGAATGGCCTCTGTCCCCTGCCCTTACTGTAGGTGCCGGGGATGTGGACATTGACCTCATTACAGCTGGAAGCGGCACATGGGGACTGAACTGAGCAGGTTAGGGATGGGGTAGGTTTCCTAGAAGGGAACCGTGTGCTAATCTCTTGGGCTTAAGCGATTCTCTTGTCTCAGCCACCCAAGTAGCTGGGACTATGGGCGCCCACCACAATGCCTGGCTATTTTGTTGTTGTTGTTGTAGTTGTCATTTGTGTTTGGCAGGTCCGGGCTGGGTTTGAACCTGCCAGCCCCAGTGTATGCTTATTCATTTATTTTCTTTCTTTCTCTCTCTCTTTCTTTCTTTCTTCCCTCCCTCCCTCCCTCCCTCCCTCTCTCCCTGATTTATTTATTTCTTTCTTTCTTTCTTTCTTTCTTTCTTTCTTTCTTTCTTTCTTTCTTTCTTTCACAGAGCCTCAAGCTGTTGCCCTGGGTAGAGTGCCGTAGCATCACAGCTCACAGCAACCTCAAACTCAAGCGATTCTCCTGCCTCTGCCTCCCAAGTAGCTGGGATTACAAGTGCCTGCCACATCGCCCAGTTATTTTTTGGTTGCAGCTGTCATTGTTGTTTGGTGGGTCCGGGCTGGATTTGAACCTGCCAGCTCAGGTGTATGTGGTTGGCTCCTTATCTGCTTGAGCCACAGGTGCCAAGCCATTCATTTTTTTCTAATTGGAAAAGATGATAGGAAAAGTCAAAGTGGAATTGGAAACAAACCAACAAATACAAAGCCTACAATCCTCACTACCTTTCAGTGACTGCTTTTCCTTTTCCTTCTTTGGGGCTTTGGGTTGGATTTCAGGGCATGATTCTGTGACTGTGGTCAAGTTATTTAACCACTTTATGCCTCAGTGTCTTCTTTTGTGAAATGTACCTGCCTCAGGGTTGTAGTGAATATTACCATGAGAACACATGAAGGCTGTGTAGCGCCCCATCCGGTGTAGAGTAGGCTTCTGTGAAGACCAGCCGGGGGGGCTGTCCTTGGCCACATGTGTGGCTGCTTTTTCTGTAGTTGGGAGGATGATGTAGGTCTCATTCTGAGTGCTGCTTCTTTTCCTTTACAGGGCATCATGTGTGTTATGTGTTTCCATATTGCTAATTAGTCTTTACATTATTTCAAGGTTGCACCCCATTAAACTGTGCCGATGTGTCATAATCTTTTTAGTAAATCTTGTGTGGTAAGCTGAGGTTGTCTCTAACTTTGCAAAGTTGCCCCAAGCCTCTCTGTGTGCTGCCCTTGTTTTAGTCTAGACTCCTTGGTTACAAGTGATAGAGATGATGGAGCTCACAGAGGGACATTAGGGACTTAGTAGCCTGTAGACCTCTCGCAGGAAGGGCTGTGCTCAGTACCCTGCAGGTTTTCTTTTTTTTTTTTAGACAGAGTCTCACTATGTCTCCCTTGGTAGAGTGCCATGTGGTCACAGCTCACAGCAACCTTCAACTCTTGGGCTTAAGCGATTCTCTTCCCTTAGCCTCACAAGCAGCTGGGACTACAGGTGCCTGCCACAATGCCTGGCTATTTTTTGGTTGCAGTTGTCATTGTTGTTTAGCAGGCCTGGACTGGACTCGAACCTTCCAGCCCTGGTGTATGTGGCTGGTGCCCTAACCACTGAGCTACGGGTGCCGAGCCAGTATGCTGCAGTTTGTGTGGGCCAATTTCACTGTGTCCTTGTCAGAACTTGCTTATTCTTTGCTAACCTAGTGGATATAGAATGGGACTTCAATGCCGCTTTAACTTTAATAACAAGGGGTGAAAATGTCTATGGGTTTGTTTGGTTCTGGCTATTTCTCCTAGTGGTAATCAATTGTGTTTATTTTTTAGCTCACTGCCCACGGGGACTGCATCCAGACTCCCCCAGGGAATGGAGGAAGAGGCCCCGGCCTGCTGTGCAGCAAAGGCCAACGTGTTCTGCTCAGCGCCACAGGGCAGGCTCGTTTGTGCAGGATGCCCAGGAGGGGCCCAGGGAAGTGATAAGTGAAAATCCATTGCAACTTCTGGAACCAACTCAAAGGACACACTCAGCGGCTGGAGTAGCAGCAGGATTCAGCAAAACTCAGCAAAGTTTCTGAGAATGATTATGTTTCAGCAGTGCTGTCCTTGTCTTTGGAGGAGAGTTTACAAAAAGCCTAAGAACTTTTTGAAAGGTGTTTGGGAAAGAGAAGAAGAAGAGGAAGGTAACCTGGGCTTTATCTTAATGCTGTGCTGTGGCCTTCGTGTCTCTCCTTTGTGGGGCGTCTGCTCAGCAGCTGCATCCACAATTATTTCTTAACATTTGGGCAGAGTCATGGGCAAAACATGACAAGCAGTCCTTGCCATGGCAAGAGTATAAATCAGCCGTATTGGTTTATGTATTATATTATACAAGGCCAGATATGTCTTTTTCTTTTTTCAAGACAGAGTTTCACTTTGTCACCCTCAGTAGAGTGCAGTGGCATCATAGCTCACAGCAACCTCTAACTCTTGAGCTCAAGTGATTCATTTGCCTCAGCCTCCCAAGCAGCTGGGACTACAGGTGCCTGCCACAATGCCTGGCTATTTATTAGAGACAGGGTCTCGCTCTTGCTCAGGCTGGTCTTGAACTCCTGAATTCAGGCAATCCACCCACTTCGCAGAGTGCCAGGGTTATAGACGTGAGCCACTGCGCCTGGCCAACAGATGTCTTATACATTGGCCTACTCCAATGAAAAGTCTTTGAATTTCAGGAATTCATGTTTGCTTCAGTTTTCTAAAATCTTTGCAAAGAGAGGATGATTTATGAGATGAATGAAAACTTTGAGTATAATTTGTTTTTCCTTATTAGAATGTTGGGTTTTATCTTTGAGAATCTTCATCTGTGTGTGGGGATAAGCCCAGGACATGTATGTTAGGTGTCGAGGACCCCTTTTCAAGGTTTGGTGGGAAAAATAAATCTTTCCCCTAACACGAAGCTTTCTCTGATCTGGTTTCTCTTGTAAGTCAGATCTCATTTGCTTATTGTTTTCTAGAAATTCCTCTAGACATGTGGTCTATTAGGAGCATATTCTTGTATCCCCATTTGGGGGAAATTTATTCACTTGAAAACGACATTCTATTGCCATTTCTTAGCTATTCTGGGATTGGGGGATGTGATTTAAGGATGGCCCATGATTGTGAATTAGATATCCCTGTTTGAATCACTTTGCTTGAAGAATTTGATGCATTAGGCAGGGGTCCTCAAACTTTTTAAACAGGGGGCCAGTTCATTGTCCCTCAGACCGTTGGAGGGCTGGACTGCGGGTCCCGGGAAGAGTCGGCTGCTAAGCAGGACAGGCAGTGGCGGCAAAAACACCTGGCAGGCTGGATAAATGTCCTAGGCGGGCCGCATGTGGCCTGCAGGCTGTAGTTTGAGGACACCTGCATTAGGGCTTTGAGTAAAAAAAGTACAGTTGTGACCTGGCATTGATTTTTATTATTATTTTTTTTAACCAATCAAGTTTTTTGTTTTCTCAGTGCCTTTTATTGAAAGATCTACATGTGCCAGCTGGTTTCATAGCCCTTCCTTATCGCATACTAAATCCCTGCCATACTTAAGTTATTTCTGAACTCTCTTTCCTGCTCCTGGAGCCTTCCTCCCAGCAGCAGTGCCACAGGGTTAATTGTGTCTGGAAGGGAGTGCTGGTCCTGCTT
The DNA here is from genome assembly GCF_000181295.1 of Otolemur garnettii. Lineage (NCBI taxonomy): Eukaryota > Metazoa > Chordata > Mammalia > Primates > Galagidae > Otolemur > Otolemur garnettii. The sequence continues at coordinate 3,144,961 of NW_003852541.1, read as the reverse complement.
TGTTACTCTTCCTTTTCAGAAATTTCCTGGATATAACTTTATTTTCATTCTGAGAGGTTGACTTTTTTTTTTTTTTTTTGCAGTTTTTGGCTGGGGCTGGGTTTGAACCTACCACCTCCAGTATGTGGGGCCGGTGCCCTACTCCTTGAGCCACAGGCGCCGCCCAGAGAGGTTGATTTTTAAATCCCTTTCCCTTCCCAGAATAACAAAAACAACAAGAGGAAAAAATAGGACAAAATTCTGTCCTAAACCAAAAAAAGCAAAAAATAAAAATCAACAGTCCAAAAAACCAAAACCTCACACTCAACCAAAATCCTTGTTAGGATTTTGATTAGGCTTTAAGGAAGCTTGTAGTTAATACAGGGGTGGGGGTGGGGCTGACAGTTGTGTTAATTTGCTGGGGCTGCTGTTACTAATGACCACAAACTGCATACCTTAAACAGCAGGTCCAAAACCAAGTTGTCAGCAGCCCATGCCCTTTCTGAAGGTGCTAGGGGAAGAATCTGTTCCTTGCTCTTCTCTCAGCTTTGGTTTTTGCTGTCAATCCTTGGGCTTTCCCTACCTGTAGAGGAGTCACTCTAGTCTGTGCCTCTGTCTTTGTGTGGTGTGACACTCCCTGGTGTCTGGTGTCTGTGTATCCCCTGTTCTCGTCTTATGAGGACGGCAGACATACCAGATTAAGGACCCATCTTAGTCCACTGTGAACTCAGCTAATTATATCTGCAATGACCTATTTCCAAAAACTTCACACTCTGAGGTTTCAGGATTTGGGAGCAACAGTACCAAACATAGTATGACATCTTTAAAAATTGTATTGATATTATATTCAAAAACAAGATCACAAGTCTTTTTATGTGGTTTAGTAGACTTTTGTAATTTATTTCATATAGATTTCAGTTTATAGGTTTTGTTTAAAATAAGACTTTGTTGGGCCAGGCATGGTGGCTCAAGCCTGTAATCCTAGCAATCTGGGAGGTTGAGGTGGGTAGATTGCTTGAGCTCAGAGCTCACAGGTTCAAGAACAGCCTGAGCCAGAGCAAGACCTCGACTCTGAAAATAGCCAGGTGTTGTGGCAGGTGCTGGTAGTCCCAGCTACTTGGGAGGTTGAGGCGAGAGAATTACTTAAGCCCAAGAGTTTGAGGTTGCTGTGAGCTATGATGCCACAGCATTCTACCAAGGGTTGACAAACTGAGACTCTGTCTCAGAAAAAAAAAAAAAGACTTTGTATTCTTAGAGAAGTTTCATAGTCACAACAATTTCTAGCTTTAAAAAAAATCTTAAAATTCTTTCTGTGAGTGATATAGTTTCTTTTGCTACACAGTCTAGCTCATATCATTCAATTTTGTTTTGAATATAAATTTTGTAAGTCACCTTACTATTTTTAAAAGTTTTTCAGTCCATTCTTTTGGGTTTAAACAGTGATATTATTGCCAGCTCTTTTGAATATGTAAGCTTCTTATTTTGTTCTCATGTCTAATTGCCTGGTCTTGAAGTTCTAGAACAATGTGAGGCAATGGTCATGATGGTTTGTGGGGTTGGTAGAGAATGAGTTCAGGAGAATGTGTAGGAAGCTGCTATATTAAGTTGTATCAAAACTGAGGTCAGACTCTGGCTAATGGAGATCTTTCAACATCTTGAGCTTTTTGCATAACTTCTCCTCTGGACGGTGACTGGGGAGTGGAGGGGACAGCTCAGGTTTTCTGTGTGAGGCAGGCTACTCCTGTCAAGTACTGTCAGTAGTGGGATCTACCAGGCCCCTTGGGAGTTGTTCCCACTGGCAGACACCCCAGGTGGACAGTAGCTCATACCAGTCCTGCAGCTGTGGTTCCCATTGTGGTATCAGACCTCACTTACCCTTTACCATCCAAATCCACGAGGCTTAGGCTGACCCCAGGACTCCAGGTCTGCAGGTCACTGTATTTTACTCCCTGGGGATGGCAATCAGATGCAGGGCATCTGATTCAAGCTGTGCCCAGGGTACCTAATATTAGGACTCTCCTTAAGAGGAACTTTCTGCCTCATGGACTTGAGGTGGGGACAAAACTGGCCTGAAACTGCTGGATATAAACATGAACAACAGCCTGTTGGAGGCTCAAGCTGGCAGTCAAGAGACCAAGCCATGGCAGCAGTGCCCGCTCTTGTATATTTTAGTCACATGAGCCAATAAAGATCTTTTTTGAGAAAGTCATCTTGCATTAGGTTTGACACTTTAAATTAGAAGATACATAAAAAATACCCATCTTACTAATCTCCCTCCCTCCCTTGGGAAGGTAGTTAGACCCAGAGCGGTACTCACCTGAAGTTCATAAACAGGTGGTTGTGGGGGTATTTCACAGTTATTCGCTCAGATAATTTGTATTAAGCTCCTACTATGTATAAGTGTTATTCAAAATAGTCATGAGACGATGCTCCCTGCCTCATGGAACTCACATTCTAGTTGGGGGGAAGACAAGAATAAGCTTGATTAGTCAGTAATGACCTAAGGTGCTGGAATATGATTGGTGCTATGGAAGAAAGATGAAGAAGAGCAGGATACTGGGGAAGGGGAGGTAGGTTTCAGGTTAGGCTTCATGGAGAAGGTGAATCTTGAGCAAGTCCTTGAGGGAGTGAGGGAGTTGGCCAAGCAAATGTCTGGGGAGGCGTTCCAGGCCGAGGGGAGAGCTACAGCCCAGTCCTGAGCTCAGAGAATGTGAGAAGATGGAGAGGCTGCTGTGGCTTGGGGGAAGTGAGCCAGGGAGAGTGGAGGGGTAGGAGCGAGGTCAGAGGGACAAGGGCGGGTATTCTGAGGTCTCATGGGCTATTGAGAGGACTTTAGCTTTTTTTTTTTTTTTTTAAGACAGAGTCTCAAGCTGTCACCTGGGTAGAGTGCTGTGGTGTCACAGGTCACAGCAACCTCAAACTCCTGGGCTGAAGTGATTCTCTTGCCTCAGCCTCCCAAGTAGCTAGGATTACAGGCAACAGCCATAATGCCTGGCTATTTTTTTTTTTTTTTTTTTTGTCATTGTTGCAGTTGTCATTTTTTTAGCTGGCCCAGGCTGGGTATGAACCCGCCAGCCCTGGTGTATGTGGCCAGCGCCCTACCCACTGAGCTACAGGCACCACCCAGGACTTTAGCTTTTGCAGGGAGACATGGAAGCCACGGCAGGGCAGTGAACAGAGGAGGAACATGATCTAACTTAAAGTAGAAGGAAGCAGCAGAGCAGCAGGAGGCCACTACAACTCCCCAGGTGAGAGGTCATGCAGGACCAGCCTCATGTGGCAGCAGTGGAGGGGCTGGGAAGAAATGAGCAGAGAAGCCACTGATAGGCTGGACAGGCTGAGGGAAGGAGGGGGAGGAGTTGAGGCAACTGGAAGGAAGATGCTGCCATCAACAGAGTTGCTGTTGTGGTGAAGAAGGTGGTGAAAGGAGCAGGGCAGATGGGAAGAGAAGAAATTCAGTTTCAGGCGTATTTCATTGGATCTGACAGCTGGGCATCCAAGGTGACATGTCAGGTGGCAGGTGGATACATGGCCTTGGGTTTGGGAGAGAAGTCTGTTCTGAAGGTGTCACTAAGGAGTTGAAGTCTCTAGCTCTGTAGGACATTAGGCTGGAGACCTCAGTGGAAGTGAAGGCAGTTAGAAAAGAGAAGAGGCATTTGGACAATATCGATTCTTCCCAGCCATGAGCATATTATATTCTTCCATTTGTTAACGTCTTCTGCTATTTCTTTTCTCAGGTTTTCATGGTTATTTCTGTAGAGATCCTTCACATCCTCTGTTAGGTATATTCCAAGGTATTTCATTTTCTTTGAAGCTACAGAGAAGGGTATTGTGTCTTTGGTTTGGTTTTCAACTTGACTGTCATTGGCATATATGAAGGCTACCGATTTGTGGACATTGATTTTATATCCCAAAACATTACTGTATTTCTTGATCACTTCCAGGAACCTCATGGATGAGTCTCTGGGATTTTCTAAGTATAAGATCATATCGTTAACAAAGAATTAAAGTTTGATCTCCCCTGTTCCCATTTGGATATCCTTTATATCCTTCTCTTGCCTGATTGCATTGGCTAGGACTTCCAGCATTATGTTGAATAGCAGTGGTGAAAGTGGACATCTTTGTCTGGTTCCATTTCTAAGTGTAAATGCTTTCATACTTCTTTCAGTATGATATTGGCTGTGGGTTTGTCATAGATTGCGTCTATCAGTTTAAGAATTGTCTCATCTATGCCTGTTTTCTTAAGTGTTCTTATCAGAAAAGACGCATCTATTGAGAGCATCATATGGTCTTTGTTTTTGCTTCTATTTACATGGAATTATATTTATGGATGTGTGTATGTTGAACCAGCCTTGCATCCCTGGGATGAAGACCACTTGATTATGTTGCTCACGGCTGGGAAGAATTAATATTGTTAAAATTTCTGTATTACCGAAATCAATCTACAGATTCAATGCAGTTCCCATTAAAACACCACCATCATACTTTGAAGAACTTGGAAAAATAGTTCTTCAATTTGTATGGAACCGGAAAAAACTCTGAATAGCCAACACAATTCTATGAAATAAAAACAAATCTGGAGGCATCACATTATTGGACTTCAGGTTATGCTATAAGTGTATAGTGATTAAAACAGCATAGTATTGTTATAAAAATGGACACATCGATCTATGTAACAGAATGAAGAACTAGAAATAAAAACAGCCCCATATCACCATCTAATCTTTGGCAAACCAAACAAAAGCATATACAAGGGAAATGGTGCTGAGAGAACTGGTTAGTCACACGTAAAAGACTAAAACTGGACCTATACCCTACACCTTACAAAAATTAACCCACACTGGATTAAAGATTTAAATCTAAAACATGACACATTGAAACCTGAGAGAAAAGTGTGGGGAAAAACTCTTAATGATATTGGCCTCGGGAAAGAATTCATGAAGAAGACCCCGTTGGCAACTGAAGCAACAACAAAAATAAATGAATGGGACCTTATCAAGTTAAAAAGCTTCAGTATAGCTAAGGATACAATCAACAAAGCAAATAGACAATTTTTGGAATGGGAGAAGATAGTCACATGTTATGAATCTGACAAAAGGCTAGTGACCAGAATATGCAAAGAACACAGGTAAATCAACAATAAAAGAGCAAACAATACCATCAATCAATAGGCAAGTGTCATGAACAGAGCCTTTTCCCAAAAAGAAAAATGAATGACCAACAAACACATGAAACAATGCCCACTATCTCTAATTATCAGAGAAATGAAAATCAAAACCACTTTGACATATCATCTAACACCAGTAAGAATAGATCACATTACAAGGTCCCAAAGTGCAGATGTTGGCGTGAGTGTGGAGAGAAGGAAACACTTATGCACTGGTGGTGGGATTGCAAACTAGTATAGCCTTTTTGGAAAGAAGTTTAAAGACTCTTCAAAGAATAAAAAGTAGACCTTCCATTTGATCCCACATTCCCATTATAAGGTATATACCCAGGAGAAAAAATAAATCCTTTTGTCATAAGGATATTTGCACTCCAATGTTTATAGCAGCTCAATTCATGATTAGAAAGTTGTGGAAGTGACCCAAGTGCCCATCAACCCAAGGGTGGATGGATAAACTGTAGTGTATGTATACTAATGGAATACTATTCAGCCATAAAAAGATGGAAACTTTGCATCTTTTGTATTTACCTGGATGGATTTGGAGAATGTTCTCCTATGTAAAGTATCTCAAGAATGAAAAAGCAAGCAGCCCATGTACTCAGTATGCAACAGAAAAATACAATTAAGTTTGGGGGGGGAGGGGATTCACTGTTTGATAGTGAGCATAGGTAAGTTCCCACCTGTTGAGTACAAAGTGGGGAGTATATGGCACATCTCCTGGGTGAAGGAAGCAACTACAACTCGGACTTTGGACTTGACTTTACAAATGCAAATAATGAAATATAATTGTATATACATTCATAGTAACTCAAAAACAAAAAAGGGAAGAGAAGAGGGCTAAGGACAAAGTGCTGGGCGCCATGACAGTGAGATGTTAGGGAGAGGGGGAAAATCAGGCCACTGAGGAGGAACAACCAAGGAGGAATGAGAAAGCAGGAGTGGGTGCCCTAGGAGCGGGTGAAGAAAGTGAATCCAGGAGGAGGGGCCCTGGGCTGTCCCTCATGTCACTGAACAGCAAGAGGATGGGGACTGAGAATGCAGGAGCCTCGATGAGAACAGCTTTCCTGGAGTGGGGATGGCTGGAGTGCATGAAGGAAGGTGGAGGAGTGCTGCTGTTCAGGACAGTGAGCCCGAGGGAGGGTGAGAGGGCTGTGGGGTGAAGGCGGGAGAGAAGAGAGCACATTGCTCTGCTGTGGGAGGACACAGCACACAGTGTGCCCTCGAGGTGGTGACGGGATGTGGGACCAGGTGCCCAAGGGTAAGGACAGAGTCATAAGTGTCTGCTTAACTCCCCTGTGCTAACAAGTGGGAAGACAGTATGTGGTGAGGATGGTGACAGGGAAAAAGGGGGTATGTGTTGGTGATGGTGACAGGGAGGAGATGTGTGGAATGATGGTGAGAGGTCTGTGTGTGTAGTGATGGTGGGGGGTAGGAGGTGTGTGTGGTGATGGTGATGGGGGGAAGGTGTGTATGCTGAGTGACTGGAGAGAACATAGTGTATTTGGTGATGTCAGGGGGTGATGTGTGAGGATGGTAACAGAAGCGTGATCTTGTATACAGGGTCTGGCCTGACATTGTTGCACACCTGTAGGTCTTGAAATGAGGGTGGTTTCAATTCCATGGGTGGAGCAGAGCCCAGAGTGACCCTGGGCAGTTCGGGACTACTGCCCATCTTTCACGGACATAGGTGAGGATCTATGGCTCAAGTTTGACCATCTCAGTTGCCTGGTCATGAGTGTTGTCCCCTGGCTCGGCAGATGGGTGCTAGCAGGTGGAAGTAGGGTTTACTAGGCCTCTGCCTTTGCTCTGTGGGCACCACACAGTGCAAGGGTGAAGCTGTGATGTTAGAATTAGGAAGGTAAGAAGGGGCATCTGAAACATGGACTTAATCAATGGATTATAGTCCCTGGTCAAGGGCGGTGAGGTCTGGGTTATGATAGGGCTACGTGGACAGGTGGGAGCTGGTGGGGAGGAGGGTGATGCCCACTGAGATTTCTGAAGGCAGCCCTGGGAGGCCTTGGAGTGGGAGGGAGCCCCTTGTAGAGGCTGGAATGTGAGAATTAGTTGGATAAGGCTGGTGGTGTGGATGGGAGGGGTTTAAGAAGGGGATGGGATGCTGAGGATATCTGGGAGCTGGGGGTGGTGGTGCCATGATGGGCAAGAATACTGGGAGGTGGGGAGGGCATGTTGGAGATCATTCCCGGTCTGGTCTGCTGTCAGCAGGGACCTGTCCTGGCTGTCTAGGAGATGTCTAGACATCTAGATGTGCAGAATAGGCCCTGCCTCCCTTGGGGCTGATCCCAAGACTGGGTCTCATGGTCTAGGCTGCCAGTGGTGTCTGGCCAGTGTCCTCTCATCTGATGGGGCCACTTCCTCTGCTGGAGTGAGGCTGGATGGTTTTGGCTTGGCCTCGCCCCTGTCCTGGTTCCCAGTGCCTCTTGCTCTCCCTGCCCTCTGGTACCCTGGCAGGTCTCTGTGCCTGGCTATGGGTGAGACTAGGCTCAGTTTTTAGACCAGGTCCCTGGGGACTCAGTTTCCCTCTTGGGCAGCCCAGATAGGCAAATCCAGAGCACCTGGGCTAAGATGACCTCTGGCAGAGCTGGGGTGTCTCTCCGTGCTGCCTGCTCCTCTGTCCCTCTCCCCTCAGCCAATACCCAGAAAGGTCTTGCTCCTGTGCATGTGGGCTGTTCACATTTCTCCAGTGGATTTATTTTTCCTCATTCATGTAAGAAATACTCCTTTCTAATGAGCCGGCCCATCTGGTAGCACAGGTGTTCTCTATAAGCTCTGCTGGGCTGAGAGCCTCCTGGGCCAGGAACTGTTGTAATTAGACTGTTCCCTTCCAGGACTGAGCAAGGTCTGCCCTGAGCAGGCTACTGGCTCACCACTCAGACCCGAGCCTCTGGTCTTCATGTCTGTGTGTCCATCTGTGTGGGGCATCTGGGCTGCACCAGCTCTCCCAGATTGCCCTTGGGTGGACCAGGGCTTGGCCACCACTGCAGAAGGCATTTCATGTAACATATCAAAATCAAATCAAGGGCAGCCTTATGGCACCTGGTGGAACTTCTCTTGGCTAGAAGGGCTTGAATCCTGAAATAGGGTGTCACAGAAGGTGTCCTCTGGAAACTCTGTCCGAGTATGTGCCTGGGGCTCTCAGTGTCACTGACGACCTCTCACACCACCCACCTGCTGCTTCTATCCACATTGGCTGCTCATTCCTCAAGGCCATGCAGGCTCTGTGCTGGCTGCAGGAGATAGAGGCCAAGGGCTCCAGATATGAAGGATGGGGCACTTGGAACACAGGACCTACTATATATGGTGATATGATTGCTAGAGGCAGAGGGTGTCCAAGGAGCCTTGCCAGAAAAGGCTTCTGCCCCACTAGCATTGGGGCCACATCCTCCACATCTCCATGCCTGTGTGGGAAGCCCCAGGCCACCCTCCTCTGCCCCAGCCCACCTTCAGGGTATGGGCAACTGCAGGAAGCAGGATGCAACCCAAGAAGCAGTGATGGAGCCCCCAGACATCCCAGGAAGGTGGAGGAAAGCTAGGGAGTGAGGGGGCATCAGGATTGAGAAAGGGGCAGCTGGAGGCACCATGGAATGCATTTTCCCTCCTTTTTTGCTTTGCTATAGAAAGCTCAGGAGAAGTCGTGAGATGCGGGGAGAGTTTGCTAAGTTCTCAGAAGACAGCTGGAAGGCTGTGTCACTGCAGAGAGACTGACCCATGCAGAGTGCCCTGAGGCCTGCAGGCCTGGAGTCTGGGGGCGAGGAGGGGGAGGATGCTAATGCTAGAAAGAGAGTGAGGGGCTGAAATAGTGGTTGATGAGAGCTAACGATTTCCTTTGTCTTAGAGCTTCTTCAAATCCAAGTCTATATTTGTATTTTTAAAAATATGAGGCACAAGTCTTCACACATGTACAGAGTTTATCAGCACTCTGAGCAGCTCCTGTGTTAATCAAGTTCTTTATTTTCTGTGTTTTCTGGTCCTTTGACTGTACATGATGGTTTCTTGGCCAGTGAGAGATTGCTCTTTCCAGGATGGGTTAATTTCTAGAGACAGCAAACAGCTCACCTGTTAGTGGCTTCCATGTGCAAACCAAGTAATCCAAAGGCCAAGCCCTCAACCACCTCCTTTATCTAACTCTCATGTACCACGGGAATATTCTCCCTGCCCTTAATCATCCAGGGCCAGGTGCCAGATAGCTGGGGACCACTCCGATAGACCAGAGCCAACGTTATTCACACTGGCTAATTCCACTGCTCAAATTTGCCTCCCTACCTTCTCCCTTCCTTTGCACAAACATCCAATAGAAGCCGTGGCCCAGGCTTTCCCCTTGCTCCTTCTACTGCCTGCATGACCTGGCACCTCCCCATGTGGCCCTCTGTGCTCTGATATTTCTCTTCCCATTGGGAACTCTAATAAACTCTTCTTTCAAAGACAGTGTCTCTCTCTGTCTGCCATCTCACCATACCTGCTCAGAAAAAGTCTCAGGTACATTTCAAGGCAGCTCCCTCAGGTGCCTTCCGAGTCAATCCCAAGAGGTGCCCATTGTTCTTATTTCCAACATAACAAAGTTTTGCCTATTCTTGTCCTTTATATAAAGGGATTCATTCAATATATTCCCCCTTGTGTCTGCTTCTCTTACTCAGCAGAGCGAGACTCATCTCTGTTGCTAAGAGTATTGTGTTGTGTGTGTGTGTGTGTATACAGTATTCTATCGCACGCATAGGCCATAAGATGGGACACAAAGAAAGGGGCATCAAGGGGGATGGAGGAAAGACTGGCCTGCTGAACAAGGAAGTCTGGAGGGTGTATAGGGACCTTCACCATTCAGCAGTTCTCTCTCACCCCCTAGAAAGGGGAAAGGAATATCCTCCTAGGTATTGGGTAACCTAGGTAACCAATGACCAATAGGAAGAGACAACAATCAATGACCAATAGAAAAGGGCAATAATGTCTGGAGGCACAGAGAAGCCAATGAAAGACTTGCAACCAATTTCAAATGGAGAGAAAGAGGTTATTTATACCTCCTCACCACCTTTGAGTCTCCGTCTCTCTCACTTCTTCTCATCTATAAGAGGGACCCACTTCCAACTCTCTTTGGAAATGCTCTAAGTTTTCTCTTTGTTCTTAAATGAAATTTCTCTTTGTTACACCGAAACTTGTGAAGCTTACTTTGCTCTCTATCCACACTGCCTGTGCTGCTCCAGTTTTATTTTTGGTTTCCACCAGTTTTGCTTTTGATTCCCACTTCACCTTGTTTGAACTTTCTAGTTTGGCTGAGTAATTGAACCAGGTTAACTGGGTTTGGGGAACCTGGACCCCTGACACCCAACAGGCCACAATTTAATACTCATTTGCTTATTGATAGTTACTTGGGCTTCTGACTATTACAAATAAGGTTGTTATGAACAAGCTTGAATGTGCTGTTTAGTGGACATACACATATGCTCTCGTTTCTCCTGGGTATAGAATAAGAGAGAAACATACCAGTCAAAGGACCAGCCCATGTTAGGAAAGAGAAGACATTTCCAAACAGATCTGCACATGGTGGGCCCAAGTGACATGTCCACTAGCAATGCAGGAAGGTTCCAGTTGCTCCACATCTCCATCCATACATGCAGACAGTACAGTCAGTCTTTTTAATTTCCACCATTTGCTGCTGGAGTACTGTAGTGTCTCAGTGGTTTTTTGTTGTTGTTGTTTTTTGGTTTTTTTTGAGACAGAGTCTCAGTTTGTCATCCTCGGTAGAGTGCTGTAGTGTCATAGCTCACAGCAACCTCAAATTCTTGGGCTTAAGTGATTCTCCTGTCTCAGCCTCACAAGTAGGTGGGACTACAGGTACTTGCCAAAATGCTTGGCTATTTTTAGAGATGGGGTCTCTGTCTTGTTCAGGCTAGTCTTGAACCTGTGACCTCAGGGACTCCATTGGCCCTGGTCTTCCAGAGTGCTAGAATTACAGGCATGAGCCACCATGCCCACCCTCTTATAGTGTGGTTTTGAAGTGCATTTCCCTGATGAATAGTGAGGTTGAGGACCTTTCCATGTACGTGTTGGCCTCTTGGCTTTTGTGATGGCTTCTTTAGGAATTTAGGTCGTTTTAAAAAGTGGGTTATCAGTGTATTTGATGTTGTATCTGTAACTAATATTTGTACATGCAGAATTGATTATGTAAACTGCTTGCATGCTGGAATGGGGTGAGTTACCCTTGGGTGTTCTGTGCCCATCACCAACCAGATCTGGAGCCCAAGCTACCCATTCACCTGGGCTCAACCAATTTCTCCCTGCCAGTGCCTATTTCTCATAGTTTTATGTTTTATTGTCATTAGATGTTTTGAAGTAAGTTGCAAGGATCTTGTAAGTTGTGGCTGTGTGTGTCTTGTGTTTCTGTCCTTTGGGTCCAGTGGCAGCAATTTTCCATCTCCATCCATGTAGCACATGGTTATGGTACACTAGTTACTAGTCATTAATTACTAGTTACTAGGTGCTCAGCTGCTGTCCTGGCCATGGGGCTACCTCTCACAGATGCTGAATTTTAGTGGAGATGGTGGAGGGAGGAATGAACAATAGTAAATAAGCTATACACAAACCATATAATTTCAAGAAGTGATAGGCATGAAGAAGAAAATAAAGCAGGGTGAGGGTATACAGTGTTTGTGTGAGTAGGTGGGGACTGGAGGGCAGGGCATTGTCAGGGGAGGGTTCTCTGAGAAGGTTGCTTTTAGACATCTGAATGCAGTACGGAGAGACACCTCCTGGGATAAGAACATTCCAGACAGAGGGAAACATCACATGCAAAGGCCTTGAGGCAGACACATGCTTGCTTAAGGTGCAGCAAGAAACCTAGAGGGACCGGAGAACTGGAAGTGAGAGGGAAGGTTGTAGGGGTATAATCATGTGGTACTGGGTAGTTATTCAGGAACATTAAGTCTCAGTTTCCTCATCTATAAAGCAGGGGATAGTAATGGTTTCTGCATTGTAGGATTGCAATTAGATCACATGAAGCAATTGTATGTAGATTAAGGTGACCAGATTTTAACATTGGTAAAGTGGGACACCATTGACGGGGGTGGGATGGGGTAGGGGGGGTGTTCTTAATTAAAAATTTGGTCTATATGGAGCAACAAAAATTTTCATAGAATGCAAAAATAGTATTGTAATATATATATTTTTAATTTCAACATAAGTTGAAATTAACAAATATAATACGTTAAAAAAAATTATGTATGGGGCTGCGCCTGTGGCTCAAAGGAGTAGGGTAGGTCGCCTGTGGCTCAAAGGAGTAGGGTAGGTCGCCCAGGAGGGGAGTGGGGAGTTTACATTAGCCTTTTCATTTCCAAATGAAGTTACATTAACCTCTTCATTCCCAAATGGAGTTACATTAACCTTTTCAGCAGCCGTGTAGTCCCTTCCCATTGTGTGTGCCCCCCCCTCCCCTAGCTTGTCGTGCGTTCTTTCCAAAAATTGGGACTTTTTAAAAACACAGCAGGATATGGGACAAATTGTTAAAAGTCGGGACTGTCCCGCCAAAAGTGGGACGTTCTGGTCACCTTAATGTAGATGCCAGGATCTCAGGAAAGGGATGTAACCGCAGACCCTTTTCTCTGCTCACAGGGTGCTCTGTGGGCCCATCAGATGAGCTTGTGCTGCAATTATTTATGTGTTTCGCTCTCTCTGGACTGGAGGTTGCAAACTGGTGCCCTTGGCCCGAATACCGCCTGTGGATATTTTGTTTAGCCCCACATTTTTTTTTTTTTAAAGAGAATTAGTTGCCAACTTTCAAAATTCTAACCACTTTCATAGACAAATCTGGAGTTTGGGCTTTTCTTGAAATAGTATAAGATCTGGCCACACTGGTTCTGAATGTCCATGTGGCCATGGATGGCTGGAGTGGCTAATGGCCGCACATAGATTTATACCTGCACTCTCCACTCTGCCAGGACTCACATTTGGCTTCCCCCATTTCTCTGCCTGTTGGTCCCTGAAGGCATGTATGGTTTCAAACTTGGTCTTCTTGTCCCTGAAAGGTCTTTTCCTAAAATTCACAGGGCCTGGGGCAAGGGTACCAACAGAGGCCCAGTTCTGTAAATGTGAAAATTGACAGCTCTTCCTGTGTGGTCTGTAAACGCCTGGGAGTCCCAAGACCTTTTCAGAGGGTCTGTGAAATCAAAACTATTTTCATTATTTGCCTTTTTCACTTTGTTGCCTTTGCCTTGATGGTACAAAACAATGATGGGTAAAATTAATTCAAACAGAGGCTCCCAAATGAGGTCCTCATGTTCTTTACACTCTATGGGCTATGTTAACCAGTTTGATGTAAACATTCCAAATTGTATATAAAATCAGCACATTGTACCCCATAAATGCAGTAACATACACAGTTATGATATAATAAAAAATTCACTTTTACTTAAGAACATCCTTGATGAAGCAGTATAAATGACTAATTTTATTGAATCTTAACCCCTGAGTGCGTGTATTTTTAGTATTTGTGTCCTGAAGTGGGAAGTAGTCATAAACATTTCTGTGACTTTTGAATGAAGTACAGTTGTCTTGAAGAGAAGCACTTGTACCGTTGTGTGAGCTGGCCCTGAACTGGCAGCTTTTTTCACAGAATATAATTTTGACTTGAAAGATTGATAGTCAGGGTTACTCAGACTTGGGTATCTAGAAGATATTCTATTAAAAATGAGCAAAATTAGCCTATTTCTTCAAGGAGAACAATGGACAGTTGTTCCCAGAGATAAAATTTACGTTTTCCACTGGAAATTGGAATTTTGGAAAACATATGCCAGTTACTGTGAGCTTACTTGATAGGCTCTCAATACGTAAAGACTTTTCTGATGAGATTAACAATGATATTAATGAATGTGATTTTTCGATATTGTTTAAAGAAATAAGTCAACATTTGAAGGATCTTTATAACTCAGTGAACCAATATTTTCCAGTGACCAGTGCATCATGTTTGTGCTGGGAAAAGCAATCATCCTTGCAGATCTCTCCTACAGGTCTTGCTGGGTGTGTCAAGTGAAAGGTCAGCACACATCCAGAGATGAGACCGGAGAATGGAGAGGTTCAGGCTAGGTTTAATGAAAGGGATAAAGACCCGCCTGGGCAAGGCCAAAGATGGCACCCCTGCCAAGGGCGGTTGGAGACCCCTTTTTTCTATGGGGCTGTAGAGAGTGGGAAAATCTCACTGCCTGCTGGAGCTTTTGGTGGGCTAGTGTCTTTTGGTGTAAAGTTTTGGTGCAAGGCTAGGTAAGTCCTTTGTGAGGAGGAGGAGAAGAGTTTGTGTGGGGCTGTGTTAGGCCCCCAACACCTAGAATACAAGACTCTGACAACCCTTTTTATGTAAACTGTTTCTCAGGTTTCCATTTGTAGTGAGCAGACTTGAGGAGTGAGTTACCATCTCCCTCTGGGACTAACGGCAGGCTTGTTTACTGCCTGTTACAAAAGAGATGGATCCCCACGCTCAAGGTTCCTCAGCTGCAACACAAAGCCACTGTGTGCAGTGTCTCTCTGAGCCCCTTTGCATCACTTGGAAGGAATGGGGAGCACAGGGACTCGATGCAAACATGGTAAGCTCATTCTGCTTGCTATGCAAGCATGCTATGGTAATAAAGTCCTTTGTCTCTGACCGAGGGATCATGTGTGTCTTTTGCCAGCATCCATGCAACAGGGACAAGTTAATTTATTAGTTTGCAACAGGGGAAAATCAAATCCTAGGCCTGATGGTTCCATGCACGTGCAATGAGTTATGAGCAAAAGATCCATTGAAAGTACCACAAACAGGAGCAGAGTACACAAAGCTTATCACTGTGATTTCCAATTTCACATTGCAACTAGCAGGGCTGGTGTTAGGGTGAAAGGAGTGAAGCACAGGGTCAGCACCTGCACACCCCCGAGAACTAGCACCTCTGGGAGTTTCCACCCTGGGTGCCTCATTCTTCAGTCCCCTAGATACTGTCCCTAGCGACACATCTGTAGGTAATACATACTTGATGAGTTTCTGGTATAGTATCAAGTAAGGAAATCTGTAATTATCTGAAAATGCTATTAAAATACTCCTCCTTTTTCTAGTTCCTTATCTGTAAGAGTCCAGAATTTCTTCTTATGCTTTAACCAAACAATATATTACAACAGACGGAAGGCAAAAACAGAGATGAGATCTCAGCTGTCTTGTCTTAATCCAGGCATTAAAGAGATTTGCAAAACTGTCAAGCAATACCACCCTTCTCATTACATTTTTTGGTTTGTCTTGGAAAACAGTTTTTTAAATAGCTAGCTTATTAAACATGTGTTACTTATATAAGCATATAATCAGGCTATTATTTTTATTTTTAAAATGAGTTAATGAATACAAATTTTAAAATATCTCAGTTTAAGATTATGGGTACAGGCTCGGCGCCTGTGGCTCAAGTGGCTAAGGCGCCAGCCATATACACCTAAGGTGGTGGGTTCAAATCCAGCCCGGGCCCACCAAAACAACAATGATGGCTGCAACCAAAAAATAGCCAGGCGTTGTGGTGGGTGCCTGTGGTCCCAGCTACTTGGGAGGCAGAGGCAGGAGACTCGCTTGAGCCCAGGAGTTGGAGGTTGCTGTGAGCTGTGATGCCACGGCACTTTACCCAGGGGGACAGCTTGAGGCTCTGTCTCAAAAAAAAAAAAAAAAGATTATGGGTACAACTCAGACAAACAAAAACTCTTTGGGGTTATCTATAATTTTTAAGAGTATAAAGGGGCCCGAGATCAAAATGTTTAAGAACTGCTGGTGTAAATATAGCAGAGCCTCCATAACTGACCACCTCCTTCAGTTGACCTGATTTTCAAAGACTGGACATGGATCACATGTACTTATCAGTACTACAGTAGGCTTAGTTCCTTATGTTGACCAGTTTGTTATAGTCTCTTGGATGGTCAACTTACAGTACTGTTATGAATCAAGTTAACAGGTTGGTAAATAAAATATGTTATAGTGGGAGGGTGATTGGTGGGATCACGCCTGTGGTGCATCTTATAAGGGTATGTGTGAATCTTTCTAAATGAAGAATATAAATGTCTTAACACAATAACTAAGAAAATGACACGAAGGCTATGTTAACCAGTTTGATGAAAATATTTCAAATTGTATATAAAAATAGCACACTGTACCCCATGACAGTATAATGTACACAGCTATGATTTAACAAATAAAAAAGAAAAAAATATGTTATAGGTCCAACTTTGAAAAATATTTTATTAAAATTACTGTATTCAAAGTTAGAATTTAGGGGGGGCGCCTGTGGCTCAAAGGAGTAAGGCACCAGGCCCATATGCTGGAGGTGGTGGGTTCAAACCCAGCCCCAGCCAAAAACTACAAAACAAAACAAAACAAAACAAAACAAAGTTAGAATTTGTGGACCCCAGGCTGGCCTTCAGGGGATAAGAGATAGCCTCTGGCCAGATGCTCAGTTTCACCACTTCTCTAGTCACCCAGGCTCCAGGTGCAGCTGTTTCTTGTTCTCCCCTCTGGCCTGCTGATTGTGGTGTCTGCCTTCCAGGATAGATCCATGCAAGAGTCCTGAGGTTGGGGTGTCTTGGGCAGGAGACCGTGGAGTCTGGGGTGTGGGAGTGGGCTCCAGGTGGGCACCTCCCCTTGACCCTGTGGACCTCTCATCCCATGAAGAAGGCTGGAGAGGGAGGGATGGAGGGACTGCCCCTAGGAAGGGGAGCTCTGCTTTGAGCCAGCAGTTATCGTGTTGGTACAGAGAACAAGCCATGCTGGTTGAGTGGAAAATTTCAGGGCAGCACTGGAGCTTGTGTTCCTAATATCTGTCATCAAGGTCCTTCGTGACTCTGGGATGGTTCTTCCCCTTCCTCTGGACTTCATGTTCTTAAGGGTAGGAAGAGGAGGGTCTGTAAAAGTGACCCAAGAGCTATTGTAACACTCCATCTGTGGTTTCTGAATTGTTGTTGAGACCCTGACAACCTTTACGCTGTGTGGGTTTAACTGGTTGATTAGAGAGAAGGGTGGTTGGTGGTGGGGTGTTTCTGGTTTTTGGAAAAATGAATATAAACATTTATGAAAAGTTTTCTTAAATTATTGCAATCTATTCAGCATAGAAGCCAAAGGACATACGTTCATGCTAAAGAGGAAAATGAGATTTTCTCTCTCTTGCTTAAACATCTTTCATAACCCTCAAAGATAATATATACATTATATATGTATATGTGTGTGTATATACTTTTTAATCAGTTGTATTTCAAAGTGCATTTTAAAGGGTACAAACAATAGAAATTTTCAGAAAATAGCTTCTATCAATTAAGTATAATTTTGGGGGGGTAGCCATTATAAAATCTTGATTTTGCTAGACTTCATAAGAATGTTGCATGGTAGATGTGAGATCTGACAGTATTGACACTGTCAGAACTGTCCAGCAGACTCTGTTAGAGTTAAGAAACATTTTGTGACAAGAATGGAAAAGCAAATATCCAATGTACTCAATACAAATACGATGCCAGTAGACGATCTCATTTACGCCCACGTGGGGAAAAAACCCATTTCAATTCAAGTTGGGAGGAGAGGGAACAAAGGAGGGGGAGGAGGGGAGGGGAGCTTGGGATGCTCCCACTGAATGGGCACAATGTAGGGGTGTATGGCACACCTTTTGGGTGTAAGATATAGGTATAAGAGGGCCTCTACCAAACAAATGCAGAGATGAGACCGGAGAATGGAGAGGTTCAGCCAGGTTTAATGCAAGAGCTAGAGACCCACCTGGGCAGGGCCAAAGATGGCATCTGTGCCAAGGATATTTGGAGACCTCTTTTTCTAAGGGGCTGCAGGGAGTGGGAAAATCCCACTGCCTGCTGGAGATTTTGGTGGGCTAGTGTCTTTAGGCGCGAAGCTTTGGTGCAAGGCTAGCTAAGTAAAGCCCTTTGGGGTCTTTTGTTCTAGGAGGGGAACATATTGTGATTTAGTTGTTTGTACCCTCACATTACCCTGAAATAAAAAAAAAAAGAAACATTTTGTGAAACCTGTATGTGGAATACATTGTAGGTAAAAACAAAAGTCTACTTTTTTCTAGGAGAAATCCTCTATTTATCCATCCATCCATCTATTCATTAGCCCACCCATCCATTTCTCAGTCCTTCCATTTGTTCATCCATCCATCCATCCATCCATCCATCCATCCATCCATCCATCCACATATTCTATTCACCTATCAGTAACTGGTTCCATAAACAAGAAAACATTTAAAAATAATTTTTCATAGCTCTCTTATGTTTCAAGTTCCCAGGCCAGTAAGAATTACTGACCAGAACTTCATAACTTCTGTTGCACTGACGTGCTCCTTTTTGAGTTTCTTCCCCAGTGGTGGCAGGACCTCCTTAAAGCCATGAGGTAACTGCAGAGCCTTCTACCACCTGTTTGTCTAGAAAAGACAAAATAAGGGATACATCACCACAGATTGTGCCTGAGGACCCACTGAGCCTGCGCACAAGACTGAAAAAAATGACCAGGATTAACTCGTAGTTCATTATAATACTAAAATCTCCAGCGAGGGAAGCACTTACCCACCGTTTTTTGTTCATGGGGAGTATGCAATAGTATGAGTTCTCATTGTGCTTGTGTGCCCTGCCCTCCACTCCAAACACGTAATGAGTGTTCACTCCTTATGCACTATTCATTTGCACCTCCATAAAACCCCTGATCCTGTTGTTGGAAAGGTAGACTTGAGGCAGTCTGTGTCTCCCACCCCAGAAGATACATCTCCTGAAATAAATCCTTCCTTCCTTGACAATCCTTATCTCAGTAATTGGCTTTCTGTGTCGTGAGCAACATGAACCTCCCTTGTGGGTTTGTTAACCTATCTGTCCATCTACCTGTCCACCTCCCCATTCACCTCTCATCCACCCATCCATGCATCCATTCATTCACTCACACACCTGCCCATTCATCCTTTTATTCCATTTGTCTATCCATCAATTTATCTATCCAGCAGATATTTGGGTGTTGTCCTACACGAGGTCATGCCAGACAAAGGTGGTGAGGTGATTAGAAATGCAGGAGGTGGGGAAATTGGCTGTGCATTTTCATGAACACAGTAGGGAGAGGAGTGCCTGCTTGCTTCCTTAGCCAAAGCAGCAATGTGATTTGTTCACATGACGAGCACTGTAAATTTCTCACATATGCCTGCTAATAGGAGAACGAATTTCACTCTGCAATAAGGCTTGGCCTTATTAGGGTATTTTTGAAATCAATCATTTGCATCTTAGAAGAAAAGCCCATGACTCCCATTCTTTCCTCCGCCAACAGGCCCAGGACGACCCCCAGCCCCAGCGCCAGCAACACCAAGGCAAACAATTCACTGTTCCTCCACTGGCCAGGAATTCCCTGGAGTTGGCTGGGCTCATGTTCCCTGACGTCCCAGCAGGGGGCAGAGGAGGGGAGGGTGGAACAGCAGGAGTGGACCCCTCAGAGGGGCCGACCTGGAGACACAAGCCCAGCCTTGGGGCCATGGGTGTGGGTTCAGTCCCACCCAAGTGCCAAGGTCTGAGTGGAATCTCTGTGGAATGGTAGAGCGTTATCCCAGAGGAAGGGACGCTGGGCAAAGCCTCACACGGGTTCCCTTCATGGTCACCATGGGCACAGGACCCTTAGGCGGCTTGTCCCAATGCTGCCTCCTACCAAGACCACAATCTGGGTAACCTGATGCCTTTCCCATGACCCCCACTGGGCTTCCAGGACACCCTGCTCCTCTCATCTGCCAACTGTGGGCTTGGCTTGCCTCACATTTGGGTGGGTTTTTGCATCAGCTGCCATGCTGTACCTAGTTGCATCCGAGTGGTCTGGCTTTCTCCCTGTGAGACTGCTTGGTGCAGTTGGGAGGTGCCAGGCTTGGCCTTTGGTCTTACAGGAGGGGTGGTGTCTGTGTCAGAGGCGACTCGCCCACGGGTAGCACCACAGCCGCCTGTGGAGGGAGACAGATCAATAGGGGGCAGAGCGCTGGCTGCAGCTCCCCCAGACTGGGGCTGCACAGCCGTCTCTTGCTGCTTAGTATTTACCAAGTAAAAGTCATTGCCCTGGAGACGCCTGATTTATTGACACTGAGAGATGAACGCTGTCTGGTCTGTGAATCTGCATGGAAAGTCCCCTGTGTTTCTGAGAACAGTTTCGGGGAGAGGAAATCTGCACCAGCCCAGAGGCGAAGGGGGGCCTGACCCCTACCCTGGCCAGGAGGCCAGGAGTGCAGCTGCCTGGACTGGGGGGGGCACATCCAGAGTTCACACTTTGCATGACCTGGCGTCTGGGATGTGTGGGGTGATGCTGCCTTGTAGTTTGACCCTAGTGGCTAGTCCTGGCTCCAGATAGCTGCCTCAAT
Source organism: Otolemur garnettii (assembly GCF_000181295.1). Taxonomy (NCBI): domain Eukaryota; kingdom Metazoa; phylum Chordata; class Mammalia; order Primates; family Galagidae; genus Otolemur; species Otolemur garnettii. Next base: position 3,124,450 of record NW_003852541.1, on the reverse strand, counting down.
CCACTGTCCTTTTTGTCCTGGGGCCAGCCTTACCTCTGTTCCTTGTGTCAGGCTCAGCACTAGCTCTGAGAGGGAAGGCAGAGGGACACCTGTGTCCTGTAACTGGGGTCTCCATAGTAGTCAATATTGCTTTATACCTAGGAGGTTGGGCCTTGCCCTGGTCCTTGGGTCCTCCACAGTTTGGAGTCTGAGACCCTTGCCTGTGCCTGGGACAAGCCAGCATTGACAGAGGGGCCCCTATGGGTCATGCTGGCCCTGTTCCTCTCCACTGGGCACTGGCTGAGGCTGGACCCTAGGCATGAAGTGGACCACATGGTGTGAGGAGCTCTGGGATTCAGGCCCATGGGTGTTCTGAGGGCCTGGTGGGTGGGCCCTCCAGGAAGGTGGCCCAGAGAACAGATGGCTGCTCCTGCTAGGCAGCAGGGTCTTCCTTTTGTGGGATCATATGAGGTCAGGCTGGAATGGTGCTGATATGCTGATTTGGGGTGACCCAAAGAGTTTGACAGATAAGGGGCTCCACAAAATATACTTGCCCAGGTTTCGCATGCCCCAGATGTGGTCTCATATGCAGCAACTCACAAGCTGTCAGCTTGGCATCCACAAAAGACTATGCACCAGGCCTCCCTGCCCCAGCACCACAGCCTCTTCCCCGGCACAGCCCTCCACAGACTGCTGGCTATTAGTTCAACAGTGGGGCCTTCCTCCCTAAGTGATTTGCTCCTGCTGTCACCCCAGTTTTGAGCAGCTGTCAGGCAACCATGTGCTTCAAGTGAGGCTGGGTCCTCTCTAGCACCAGGCTGGCGTTGAAGAGGGGCAGTGGTCCAGGGCAGGCTTCACTGCCTCTCAGGCCCAGAACAAAGGCCATTGCTCCCGCTGTTCTCCACACTTCCCTTCTCCCTACCCCTCTGTGTACTGGTAGTGGGGAGACAGCACTGTCTTGAGTCCTGTGCTATCTGCTCCTGCCCCTCCTGGCCTGGGTTACATTGCAGGGGTAACTGCTGGGCCTGGTCATTGCCTGTCCCCACGGCCAGCCCTGGCCCCAATAGTGGATATCAGTGAAGACTGGCTCAAGGCATACAGGGGCCACTGAGTGGCAATTGCACATTGGTGACAGATGCTTCCTTTCAGACAGCAGATAAAGGTCGCTCCTAAATTCCAGAATAAAAATATCCACTTATCTGGAAAATGTCAAAAAGAAGAACGGCTGCCCTTTTCGGAATAGAGCCCTGCAGGGTGCGGCAGGGAGCCAAGGGGACAAGATGCCGCAATGTGGGACTCAGTGCCACTCCCGTGCTTCTTGGAGGGGAGGACAAAGGGTGGCCCTTCCCCCAGGTACATTCTGAGGCCTAAGAATGCCTTGGGCTGGGTGGGGGTGTCAGGAAAGGTGGTGTTCTGGGGTGGGGGCCGGGGGGGGGAGGGCAGTTGGTGCAAATGCTGGAGCCAGAGGCAGGACAGGATTTGTTTGGCTTGACACCACCTATAGTGACAAATTGCTAACCCACCTCAGAGCCTACAGGCTCCAGCACCTGAAGACAGCTGCCCTGGGCTGACATCCCCGCCGGCTCCTCCGAGCTGGAGGAGCAGCCCCTCAGATGCCGAGTGCTCTCCTGTTGCCACCCTGGGCCAGCCTCCCTCCCTGCTGTCAGCTAGGTCCCTGAAAGCATCCAACTTGGGGGTTCAGTACTCAGTTGAGAGCCCTCCACTTGGCTAGTGGGGTCCAGCAGGCCCATCCCACTTCCCCCATGTTCCTTTCTCTCTGAGTGGGTCTCTTCTGGGTGCCCTGACTTTCTCACCGGGCTCTCACCTTCTAACATAGCTCTGCTTGGCTCCTGGCTATGGGGCTCTTTTTTACCCTGCTACAAGCCCCTCTACACCTAGATCTCTTTGTCTATACATTTTGACCCCGAGTCAGGACGTGCTGGAAGCCTCATCCCTTCTAGGGTTTCCCATATCTCAGTAGAACTGAGAAAATCAAAAGCACCCAGCAGCCCTCTCCTGCCCAGCACACCAACCCCAGGCCATCCTTGGAGCAGCAGATGCCACCAGCAGCTCCCAGGGCCCAGACGTGCATCTGCCTTGTAGTCCTCCTCCAGGGTTGCTGGGTTGGTGCAAGGCTGGGCTTGTGTGCCATGCTTATCATTGCAACCCAGTGCCTGGTGGAGCTCTGGGGACAACGCTTGGCTCCCACCAACGAGGGCACAGTAGGTGTTTAGGTGCCAGGCATAGTATAGCCCTCAGGCTCAGCTCCAGGGTCTGGCCTTGCCATTTCTGTGTCAGATCTCCAGCAGGGTGACCCTTCCTGTGAAGGGAGCTCCAAGCAGTGAACTTCAGACCAAAGCTGACCTGGAGGTGGGCCTGGGAGCCCACAGGCATAGTGGCAGCACCTGTTCTGCCGGGGAACTCTTGGTGCTGCTGGGCAGGAGCTTTGGGGCTTGCTGGGACCCTGGAGAATGGCTCAGAAGGCGGCTGGAGCTCTGAGGGCACTAGCTTGCTTCCTGGGGGCAAAGTGCAAGGGCTCAGACACAATGAGCAGGGAGCCCGCCAGCCTCTGCCACTGCTTACCATTTCAAACACTGTGGAACTATACCCACATTTGTGTAGAACATATTAAGCTCTGTTCTTTTGAACTTTAAATAAACATGAAGCTCTTTCATATGCATTTCTGCCATTATACATATATGATGTGCTGATTTTAGGTGACCCAAATAGGTTGACAGACAAGGGGTTCCACAAAATATACTTGCCCAGGGTCCACATGCCCCGGGTATGGCCTCATCTGCAGCAACTCATATATATTTAAGTTGACATGTATATGGACACATTTCACACAGTACAATTTGGAATGTTCAGCTGACAGGAAAGGCTTAGTATCTTTCTACCTGACTGTTTTTATAAAGGATAGGATCAAGATGGGCACAGTGTCTCACTGTCTGTAATTCTAGCATTCTGGAAGGCTGAAGATCCCTTGAGCTCAGGACTTCGAGACCAGCCAGAGCAAGAGGGAGACCCCATCTCTAAAAATAGCCAGGTGTCGTGGTGGGTACCTGTAGTCATCTCAGCTACTTGGGAGGCTGAGACAGGAGGATCACTTGAGCCCAGGAGTCTGAGGTTGCTGTGAGCTATGATGCTGTGGCTTTCTAGCCTGAGCAACAGAGTAAGACTCTGTCTCAAAAGAAAAGAATAAAGAAGGTTGGGATGATGCCATTACCCACCCATAGTTCTGTGCCTGCCCTGTACTGGCACAAAGCGATTTTTGTATGTTATTTTGATGAATGCTCAAAAAATTTCATGAACAGATTGTATTTTTATTCCTATTTTACAGACAAGGAATTGAGGCCTGGTGTGTTTGGGCACTGTCCCAAGGTCACATGCCTCAGCTGCTGAGGACTACCTGGGCCTGGAGGCAGGAAGGTGGTCCTGCAGCCCTGATCTGGGATTTCCCTGCCAAGCTTCCCTGGAAACATCTGAGTGCAAATCCTGGACTCTGTTCTCACTTCAGGTTTCCTGGCCAGCTTCACTTGTCCGCTCTGGTCTTCGTGTCAAAGTTCAAGCAGCCAGACAGACTTGATTAGATTTGATTTTATCCCTTGCTTTGAATTATTCATGCCTCTCTCCTAATTTCCCCAGGAATAATTTAATAATGCACAGGATCAGGAGGGCATCTGGGTGAATGGCGTTTGAGATGTGCTCACACAGAACTGCCGTGGTGGCTGCTGGGTAAAGCCTGCCCCAAACCATCTTTCCTTCTTGAGTGCCCAGAACCTGGGGAACACTGCCTGGGGCAGGTTTTGGACAGATTACAGTTCCAGGAACCAACACACCCTGGCATCCCAGGTTCCTGAGACTTCCCTCTCTGGCACTCAGATCATCCTGGCCTTATACCCGGACCCCTGGGCTCTTCTCCCATCCAGGCCACATGTCTAACTGCCCCACAGTGTGTGGACCAATTGACCCCAGACACAGAGCACTCCTGCTTCAGAGGTACATGCCCATTTCTCTTGGGCAAATGTCCAAGCTTGTTGCCTTGGTGCTATGATTTGAATGTTAGTGTTCCTTTCAGAGCTCAGATTGAAATTTGTTGGTTTTTTTTTTTTTTTTTTTTTTAGAGACAGCATCTTACTCTGTTACCCAGGGTAGTGTGCAGTGGTATCAGCCTAGCTCCCTGAAACCTCAAACTTATGGGCTCAAGTGATCCTCCTGCCTCAGCCTCCTGAGTAGCTGGAACTACAGGTATGAGACAATGCACCTGGCTTCAGGTTGAAATTTAATTGCCATTGCAAAGGTATTGAGCAGTACGACCTTTAAGAGGTGATTAGGCTATGAGGACTCACCCTCATGGGTGGGGTTGGTGCTGCTAAAAAGATGAATTTGGCCCCTTCCGTCTTCTCTCATGCAAGGGTGCAGCAAGAAGGCCCTCACTAGATGCTGGCAGCTTGATGTTGAACTTCTTAGCCTCTAGACCAGTGGTTCTCAACATTCCTAATGCTGTGACTCTTTAATACAGTTCCTCATGTTGTGGTGACCCCCATCCATAAAATTATTTTCGTTGCTACTTCATAACTGTAATTTTGCTACTGTTATGAATCATAATGTAAATATCTGATATTAGGTGACCCCTGTGAAAGGGTCGTTCAACCCCCAAAGGGATCTCAACCCACAGGTTGAGAACCACTGCGAACTATGAGACAACAAATTTCTGTTCATGATGGATTGATTACCCAGTCTCTGTGTTCTGCTATAGCTGCACAACACAGGCCAAGGCACTTGACATTGCAGGCCCTGTGGTGATCAGCCACATCCCCTTCCTGCTCCCCGAGTATGCTGTAGGAAGCTGTAGGGCTGGATTACATGCTGCTCCCCAACTCCTGCAAGGCCGTGTTGCTCTCCTGTGGGGAAGGTAGCCTGGGACATATGCTTGTACAGGCTGACATCTCTGGATCACCTCCTCCTCACAGCTGTTGGGGAATGACAGTTGTCCAGGACCTGAGTCCTGGGTACCTCAGCCAGCTGCTCCTGCCCTGCTGAGTGGAAGGTTGAGGGTGCAGAGGCACTGCCCCCAGGCATACACCCTTTGAGCCATCTATCAGCCAAGCCCCTGCTGGAGAGCTGCCCCTTCCTCAGGAGGAGCATAGGGCCTGCCGAGGGCCACTGGCCACTCCTCAGGCCAGACAGGGTGGCTGCTCCTGGGCTCCTCCAGCTAGGCTTCTTGTTCTCCTGGCACTGACCCACTAAGCAGGGGCTCCTGCTGGCTTGGGAGCAGACTGAAGACCTGGCCTGGGTTTGTGGCTTCTCTGTGGCCCCCAGAGCAGAGGGAGGCCCAGGGAGTGAATATGGACAGGGACAGGAGCAAAGCTAGTGTTTGTAGGGTATGACATTTGCTGAATGCTACTGAAGTCTCTCCCTGGGTTATCTATTCACTGATTCAACCACCCTTGAGGTGGTCCCACTTTACAGAGAGGGAAACTGAGGCACAGAGAGGTAAGAGACTCTCTTAGAGTCACACATCAGTGTAGCCAGAGCCTGGACTGTCTGATTTCAAAACCCACTCTCTTGGTTGTTACCCAGAGGTGGGCAGCTGTCATGCATCATGCACTCAGAGAGGGGGCAGAAGGGAGGGATTGAAGGTGACACACTGAGCTGCAGAGAAGGACCTGAGGCCTGTGCTCTCAGATGCATTGACACAAATTTGTTTATAACGCTCTCTTACCTTTATTTTTGTAAATTTTTCAGACAAAATTCATATGACATAAAATTCGCTATTTTAAAGCATACACAATTCAACAGTTTTTAGTATGTTCTCAATGTTGTGCAACCATGACTACTGTCTAACTCCAGAACATCATCATCACTTCCCAAAAGAATCTCCACACCCCTTAGAAGTCACTCCTCATGCCCTAGAAACCATTAATGTATTTTTCACCAGGGATTTGCCTATTCTGGACATTTTATATAAATGAAATCATACAAAATGTGACCTTTGTGACTGGCTTTATTCATTTAGCCTTGTATGTTTGAGGTTCAGAATGTTGCATTGTATATAATTGCTTCATTCTCTTTTGTGGGTGAATAATATTCCATTGTATGGATCTATCACATTTTGTTCATCCATTCATATGTTGATGGGTGTTTGAGTTGTTTCTTCTTTTGGCTGTTATGAACAATGTTGCTATGAACATTTGAGTACAAGTTTATGTGTAGACATGTATTTTCAATTCTTTTCGACATATCCCTAGGAGTTGTACTGCTGGGTTATACAGTAACTTGATGTTTACTATTTTGTCCTCTTATCTTTTTGATATGTAAGATTTATAGTGATATCTTCTTTTCATTTCTGACATTATTTTGATGTGCCTTCTCTATATTTTTCTTACCCCAATGCAGCAGGGTTTATCTTTTTTAGTTTGCTTTTTCAAGGAACCAAGTTTTGGCTTTGCTTATCTTTTTTATTGAATGCTTTAAAAAATTTCATCAATTTGTGTTTGTAGTTTTACCATCTCTTTTTTTCTACTTTCAATGGTTTCTTTTGCTGTTATTTTCATTGATTTTCAGCCTTGCCTTTTCTAATACCTGTGTTTAAAGCTATGTTTCCCCAGAAGCATAACTATCACTGTGATCTCACAAATTTTGGTATTTTCGTCATCACTAAGTTCAACATGTTTTATACCAACTTGCATTGTGATTTTCTTCTTTGATCCGTGAACTATTTCACTGTGTATTTCTCAATTTTCAACAAGTAGGCCTGGCCTCCTCCTTGATGAAGCTGTCCAAGTGTCACCAGGGTCCCAGCTGCCTCCTCAGGAGGCAGCAAATGTATTTGTTTTCTATGCCTTGTAGTAAATTACCATAAATTTAGTGGCTTACTACAACACCTGTTCATCAGCTCACAGATATGTAGGTCAGAAGTCTAGCCCTCTGGGAATGGGTTCTTTGCTTAGGGAAGGCTGCAATCAAGGGGTTGGCCAGGATTCATTCTCACCTGGAGCTTAGGGTCCTCTTCCAAGATCATTTAGGTTGTTGGGAGAATTCAGTTTCTTAGTGGTTGTAGGACTGAGGTCCCTGCTGCCTTGCACGCTGTCAGCCAGGGACCATTCTCAGCTCCTAGAGGCTCCCTACATTTCTGGCCATGCAACACTTTCATTTTCAAAGCCAGAAACAGAAACTCCCTAGAGCTGATTCTCTCTTACACTTTGAATCTCCTTTGCCAGGAATCCCCTTGTCGCTTTTAAGTGCTTACCTGATCAGGTTACACCCACCAAGGATAATCTGTCTGGCTTAAGGTAAACTGATTTGGAACATCCATTACACTTGCAGAATTATTTCAAAGAAGCATCTACACTAACATTTGAATAACCTGGTGAACACCAGGGGGCTGAGACATTGAGCTGTCTTAGAATCGGCCATCCACATGGTTCCTGGATTTCCACCTTCCTCCAGATCCTGGCATGGGAGTTCCTCATTTTTCTGTTACCTTTCTGATGCATTCTAATAGATTCTTAAAGTTTTGGTCCAGGTTTTCTGCTTTTCCTCTGTGAGAAGACTGGTTCAAATAGCATACCCACCATTATCGGAAATAGAGATTTCTCTATTCCTGATTAAAACAATAAGAAAAACAACCTAAATTATTAGGAATAAAAGAAAACTTCCTCAAATGAATAAAGAGTGTCTACCAAATATTTAAAACAAATATATATAATGGTGAAATATTAGACTCATTCCTGTTAAAATTCAGGATCAATGGAAGTTCAACCTTTTTGTTACTGCTTGTAGGTGAAAACTAGTCTTGACCATAAAAAAATTAAAATTGCAAAAGAGGAGAAAAAAGCCCTGTTGTTATTTGTGGATAGACATGTTCTATGTAGAAAATCTAGGATATTTGGTCATCTATTAAATGACTAGTGTTAGAGAGTTCAGTGAGATAGCAAAATATAAGATCAGCTTTGAGAATCAATAGCATTTCTAGCCATAGAAATCACTAATTAAAAGCATAATAGAAACAAGATACCCATTGCAATAGCCTCAGAATCTAGAAGATGCCTAGGAATGAATCTAACAGGAAATGGGAGGATCCAAATGTTGAAAACCATAAAACCTTATTAAGGGATATAAAAGAATATAAAGATATAAAAGAATATAAAAGAAAACCAAATATTTTGAACATTTCTTTCTTCCCAAATTAATATAAATTGAATAAAATCTCAATCAAAACCAAAGGAGGATTTCTCACGAAATTCATCAAACTGATCCCATGTAAATTGCTTTATGTAGGAAAAAACCGGGGCTCAGCACCTGTAGTGCAGTGGCTTAGGGCGCCAGCCGCATACACCAGAGCTGGCGGTTCAAACCCAGCCCAGGCCTACCAAACAACAATGACAATTACAACAACAACAAAAAAAGTAGCTAGGCGTTGTGGCAGGCACCTGTAGTCCCAGCTGCTTGGGAGGCTGGGGCAACAGAATCACTTAAGCCCAAGACCTTGAGGTTGCTGTGAGCTATGACGCCATGGCACTCTACCGAAGGTGACATGCTGAGACTCTGTCTCAAAAAAAACAAAACAAACAAACAAAAAAACCCAAACAAACCAGACAGAAAGAGTGAAATGTTTTTGAAAAAGAATATCAGTAGGGCTCTACCAGGTGTCTCTGAAATGCTGGAATCCTCAGAACTCGGACTCATGTAGCAGGTGATGGGCCAGGAGAGCTGGCCAAGGGCAGATCCATGCTTTTACTGGAATTTGGTATAAGAGAGAGGTGGCATTTCTAATCAGTGGAAAGAGCTCCTTCTTCTCCCTCTCCTCCTCCTCCTCTCTTCTCCCTGCCTCCCTCTTTTAAAATAAACAAGGTAAGATCAATGGGCTGTTTGTGTCATTCAGGGCACACTCAGGATGAGAGTATTGAAAATAGGAGGAATTAAACGCAGGGAGTTGCTTATACAGTGGTTGGGATATAGCAAAGATGTCAGCAGGGGCAGCTGTCTCAGCCTGGCCTGGAGGCTAAAGCGGGTGGGGCCAGCTGGCAGCACCTGGGGGCAGCACCTGGGGGAAACACCTGGCTCTCTTTTCCTCCTGCTCTTTAGTTTCCTGACTCCCATAGACCCAGCTCAGCCAGAAGCCAGTTGCAGGGGTGGAAATTCAGCTTGTGGGGTCAGCTGCTCATGGCCAGGGCCAAGCAAGGGAAGGGTGAGAACAAACAGGCTAAGAACTATGCTCTCAGGGTAAAAAAAGAAATTGTACCCCTGTCTCATGGCTTTCAGAAAATAAATTCCAAATTGATCAAAGACCTAAACATAAGAAACAAAGAATTTGAGGTATTAAAGGAAATAAAGGAGGATACGGTTATAACCTTGGAATATAGAATGCCTTAAAGAACATTTAAATTGGCATGGTGCCTGTGTCTCAAGTGGCTAAGGTGCCAGCCACATACACCTGAGCTGGCGGGTTTGAATCCAGCCTGGGCTTGCCAAACAACAATAATGGCTGCAACCAAAAAATAGCCAGGCATTGTGGTGGGCGCCTGTGGTCCCAGCTACTTGTGAGGTAGAGGCAGGAGAATTGCTTGAGCCCAGGAGGCGGAGGTTGCTGTGAGCTGTGATGCCATGGCTCTCTACCCAGGGTGACATGTGAGGCTCTGTCTCAAAAACAAAACAAAACAAAACATTTAAATTAAAAATAAACCATAAAAGAAAGAATTGATACAATTTTTAATATGGAACTGAAAAATTCTCTTTATGACAAAAGATGCCACAAGTAAACAAGAAAAAATGACAGATAGGGAGAAAATATTTGGAACCTATAAAAAAGACAAAGAATTAATATTAGAATATGTAGGCAGTTTTACAAATCAAAAATAACAAGACAAACCAACCCAAAAGAAGAACCAGAAATTCCAAGAAGAAAACTGAGGAAATTTGAAGATGGGGAAACTACAAATAGTAAAAACAAAATGATAGTCAGCATTGCTAATAATTGGGGAAATTCAAATTAAAACAACGTGACATACCATTCTAGTTATGACACAGTAATTACCATTGTCAGCAAGGGCACATAATGGGGACTGAAACATGTCCCCATTACCCATATCCATTTATTCCACTATAATTGGATACCACATTTTTAGTAGGGCACAAGACCTCCCAGGGTCTCCTTTGCAACTAGGGTGACTTTGTGACTAGGTTTAATGACATGTAATAAGTGTGGAGGGGCAATTCCTTAACAGATAGCTGGTACATGTCCTTTGCCCCTTTCTCCTTCCTAATGCTGGGAATACAGCTGCAATGGCTGGGACCACAGCATCAATCAGATGACCCAGGGAATAGAGGCCAGTCATGATGGAACCACCAGGCTGGGTTCCTGGGGACACTGGGGAACAGCCTCAGCCCGTTCACTCCTGTGCATTTTCAGTTCCTGTTACGCACTGCCAAATTGATTCCTAATTGGTGCAGGGCATAGATGAACAGAGGCACTGTTATGGGTTGAATTGTGTCCTTCCCAAGTTCATAGGCTGAAGTCCTAACCCCCAGTCCCTCAGAATGTGGGCATATCCGAAGTGGGGTCTCTACAGAGATAATTAAAATAAATGAGGTCATATGGGTGAGCTTTAATCCTCTATGACTGCGGTCCTCACAAGAAGAGGAGACGAGGACACAGACACACACAGAGGGACAACAGTGTGAGGACACAGGGAGAAGATGCCATCTACAAGCCAAGGACAGAGGCCTCAGAAGAAACCGACACTGATGCTACCTTTACCTTGTACTTCCAGCTTCCAGGACTATGAGAAAATAAATTTCTGTGGTGTAAGACACTCAGTCTGTGGAAGCCTGAGCACACTCATGCAGGCACCTTGGAGAGGAATTGTCTGTTTATTAAGATTGAACTGCTTGGCTTGGCACCTGTGGCTCAAGCGGCTAAGGCGCCAGCCACATACACCTAAGGTGGTGGGTTCAAATCCAGCCCAGGCCCCCCAAAACAACAATGACGGCTGCAACCAAAAAATAGCCTGGCACTATGGCGGGCATCTGTGGTCCCAGCTACTTGGGAGGCTGAGGCAGGAGACTCACTTGAGCCCAGGAGTTGGAGGTTGCTGTGAGCT
>NW_003852541.1:3102880-3113291 GCF_000181295.1 Otolemur garnettii | reverse complement strand
AAAAAAAAAAAAAAAAAAAAAAGATTGAACTGCTCATGCTCTTTGATGCAGCAACGTACCTCTCTGTGTTGGGGGGAGGGTTGGACACCCAGCACTAGTAGGTTCTCACTAAACTCTTGTTTTTGTGTGTGACTTTGTGTTTAAGGCTCTTTGCTGTACATCATACATCTACATGTGAACATGTGGACAAAGGGCTGGAAGGACATGTCTCATGCTGGGGCAGTGGGCACCCTGCAGAGGGAAGTCCTAACCCCCAGTCCCCCAGAATGTGGGCAAACTTGGAGGTGGGGTCTCTATAAAGATAACTGGGATGGGTCAGCTTGACTTGGGATCTCTGGAGTATCTGCAGCTTTGCTGTGAGCCGCCACCCATGGGCCTCCAAGCACAGCCTCACACCTGCCTGTCTTCCTCATTGGCTGTGGTTCTGGCCACCTCATCTGCCCTCTTATCCCTTGTGGTACATGGCTCTGTCTTCTGCCTTCCCGGCTGCTTCTCCTGCTCAACAAGAGGATGAGTGAGTCCCGAGAGCTCACAGCGGGGCTGGGGCCCTGGGAACATCACAGCAGCTCGGGAGCACCCAGGGACCTCTGCAGCCATACCCAGGGGCCCAGTGACCCATCTGCAGGGGCTTTTCAAGGAGCTTACTAAGCTCAAGTTTTTATTTACCCATAGCGCAAACCTTTAGGAGGGTGCGGCAAATACTCACCGAGGTTGTGAGAATGAAGAAGAAAGGCCACTTTCTAAGCCTGGTCCTGAAATCCTTCAGAAGGGGCAGTGTCCACAGATGGCCTTGCCAGCCAGGTGGCAAATGACAGGGGCAGTGGACGGTGCTCCCAGTGTGGACAGCCAGTGTGGACAGATGGGGTGCTTTGACCATCTCTGCCATGCTCACTTCAGTGGGGGACTTAAAATTCCTCTTAGCAATTCATTTACACAAAGAAAATGGAAATGGTCTCAAATTCCCTGCCAGCCACCAGGAAGCAGAGTTAAGCAGAAAACAACAAACCAACCCATCATTTCCTTTCTCCTTGGAGCCTGGGGAAGTAAACTACAGGCTACTTTTGTCCAGGGGTTGATTTTCTCTGGGTGGCTCCCTGTCTATTCCCAAAGCTCCTGGGAACGAGGAGAGCTATTGCCCCAGGGTGGCTGTGCTTGTGCAGAGAATGGGAGGCCACAGCCAGCCTCTGCCCTTGCCGCTTCAGTCCCTCCTCAGCCTCAGGCTGGGCCCAGCTTGCAGTGCAGCCCTGCCTGCCATGTGCAGCTGTGTCTGTCTGTCCCTGTGTCTTGACAGCCTCACAGCTCACCTTGTGCCCCAAATTGCACAGTGGGGCCTGGGTATAATCCAGCCAGATCCTGTCCTGATGAGAGCTGCTCTGGGCACCCTCCACCCCTGAGGGTCCTCTGCCCATTCTCCCTCCTGACACCCAGTTCATGACTCTGTTTTGTCACCTGGGACATCCCTTCTGCCCAAGTGGGCTTTCAGGGAGGAGCAGGGGCCATGGTACCACCCAGTGACAATGAAGCCCCTGGACTTTGTAGCTTGGGTGGTTGAAGCAGGAGCCTTGCTGGATCTGACATAAGACTGGAGGCTGCAGTAGCCATAATAGCCCCCTCCTTACTCCTGCTGGGCAGGTGAGGCCAGGCTACCCAAAACTACTCAGAGGAGCTGCTTATCTTGCAGGCAGTGAGGGGCAGGACCCTGGTGGCCAGGTGTTGAGGACAGTCAGGGTCTGAGCACTGGGCATGTCCCAGGAAGGCCCTTTGGCACCCTGAGGTGTAGGCCATGATGGGGTTGGCATGGATGTAAGCCTGAAGCTGTGTCTAGACTTCTGCTGAAGCCAGGGAGGCAGCATGGGCTCTCTGAGCCTCTACTTTTCCATCTTCTAAATGGGGATAATAATATTCTTGTGGAAGGTGGTGCTATATCTCAGTGTGCTAAAGGCAGTGAGGTGCCCAGCCTTGGCATGGGGCCAAAAGCACACCCATCTCCACACCTTTTGGCAGTGGGGAGGGGGAAGGAGCAGAAGGGTGGTGGAGGTAGAGCAGAGGCAGAGCAGGCAACAGGACACTCTGGTTCCACGCAGACTGGCCCTCACCTCATGTCCCTCCTGGCATTCTACCCTCTCCATCATGAGCATTTGTTGTGCATGCCAGGTACTGTGTGGGCCTCATTTGTGTCACTTGGCCACCCTAGGGAGTCAGGGGGAGGGCAGACTGAAGATCAGGGAAGCAGAGCACCCTGCCTGAGATCACGCTGTTGGGAGGGCAGAAGCAGATTTGAAGGTGGGCTCAGCGATCAGAGTTCACAGCTGCCTTGTCCACTGAGTTAAATACAGGGTGTCCAAAGAGAGCCTTCTTCACACTCTTGTCCCATATTGACTGGGGGCGGGGTGGGAGTCAGGAAGCTGGGTCCAGTATGATGTCCTGAATCAGGACGGGAGGAGACAGGCAATGTGCATGGAGCTTGCTGGAGAGGCCTGGAAGGGTTGCAAAGGCAACTCTGAGGTTTTCTGAAAATTCTGCTCACTTAGGCTCCCCAAAGAGGCTCAGAGACTGGAAATGATTTTTATTGTCCTTAAAACAAATTACTATGAAAAGATTCAGTGAATTAGAATTTATGGAAATGTTTAAGTTTCTGGGAGTGGAATTCAGGCCACTCTTGAGTCTCCCTGCTTGCTCCTGTTAGGGGCTGCACACATTAGACCCTTTCTGCCTTCCTTGTGAGGGGTGCTGAGTGACTGGAGCTGAGAGCACAGGGCTGCTGACTCGGGAGAGACCCAGGGTCTGAGTGTGCTCGGGCTGCTAGATTGAATACAGTGTGGCTTGCACACAGTGGACTTTTTTTATTTCTCATAATTCTGGAGGTTACGAAGTCCAAGATCAAGGCACTGGCAGATTTGGAGTCTGGAGAGGACTGTTTGCTGATTCATAGATGGCACCATCTCTGCCAGGCACTCTCAAACTACAGCCTGTGGGCTACATGCGGCCCACTGGGTGTTTTTGCCACTGCTGCCTGTCCTGCTTAGCAGCCGACTTGTCCCAGGCCCGCAGTCCGGCCCTCCAATGGTCTGAGGGACAGTGAACTGGCCCCCTGTTTAAAAAGTTTGAGGACCCCTGAATGTGTGGAGGGAGTGAAGATTCTCTCTGGGCCTCTTTGATAAGGGCACTGATCCCATTCATGAGGTCTCTGCCCAGGTGACCTGATCACCTTCCAAAGGCCCCATCTCTTAATACAATCAGACTGGGGCAGGTGCCGGGGTCAGAGTTCCATCAGTTGTTTCCCCAGAGTCCTGTGAAGCTGGGCATGGGGAGGAGAGGGCTCCCCAATAACACAGACATGGAGGAAAGTCCTGAGTGCCCTTCCCTGGCCCCTCCCACTCCAACTCCCTGGCCAACACCACCTTTGTCAGCCTTCTGTGCATCCACACAGTTTCTTTGGGCAAATACAAACAGATGCATCCACATATTCTGCCCCTCACCCCCTTCTGCCATACAAGGTATAATGACTATTATATACTCTTATGTCACAAGGTATCCTGGAACGCTTTCAGACTGATGCCTAGAGTGCATTCTCATCCTTGTTATAAATAGCTGCGGCATCAGCCAGGGGCCCAGCACAAAACAGATGGCTCGCTCAAATTGGGCAATTTGAGGAGTGTTTTCTAGAGGGACTCTTCAGGGTGTGGGTGGGACACAGGGAAGTCATGAGGGGTGACCCTTATCCTCATCACCCTTGGCCTAAGGGACCAACATGCCCACCCAGCAGGAATTGTTACATTTTTGGTCCAGGGCGCAGCCTGCCCAAGGTGCCCCTAAAGAAGGGGATGAATACCCTGCCTCTTTTTGTAATGGCTGAACCCAACCTGGAGTCAGAGAGCAAGGGGGCCATTGCCCAGTCATACTGCAGCCTCCAGGGGGTCTGAGCAGGGGTCTGAAAGCTGGATGGGCAAATGGGAAGGTAGCCAGTATGCTTCCAGATCCTTCCATGTGTTGCTGTGCCACATGCATTTGTTTGAAAAATGAGTCCCCTGTGACTTCAGTTAGGTTTCCAAGCTATTGCTCCTATACAGGCCAATGTACCTAACGCCTCCATTTTCAGAAGTGCACTGCCGGGTCAAAGGGTAAATGCATGCACAGATCTGATAGTCATTTCCAAATTGTCTTCTACCCAGGTGATACCTCTTCCCACATAGTTTCACCAGCTGAGGGTGCTGTCAAATTTGCATTTCTGCCAAGTGGATGGTAAGGGCTTACAGGGCTAATTTGCATTCTTCTTAAGATGATTGGGTTGGGTATCTTTTCAGATGTCTGAGGCCCATTTGTATTTCATGGTGGGTTCATGTCCTTCTCCATTTCTTTCCTCTTGAGTTATTGATCATTTTCTTACAAGTTTCTAAAGGTTTTTCATATATTAGAGATTTTATCACTCTGACAGTGATCTGAGTTGCTAATATTTTTTTCCCAGTTTGTATTTTGACTTTGTTTAAAGTGGATTTTGCCCTGCAGAAATTTCCAATTATTGTGTAGTCTGTCAGTTTTTTTATGGTTGCTAAATTTAGAGCCATAATTTGAGATGGCTTCCTCACTTCAAGTTTGTAAAGGAATTCACATATTTATTTTCTTCCCATACTTCCATGGTTTCATTTATACATTTAAATTTTTGCTCCATTTGGAAATTACCCCAATGTATGGTGTGAGGTATGGATCTAAACAGATCTTTTTCTAGAAGCCTGCCTATTTACCCCAACATCATTTATTTATTTATTTATGTTTCACAATGTAAAGGGGTGCAGATGTTTTTGGTTACATGGATTGCTTTTGTAAGGCTTGAGTCAAGGTGGGAAGTGTGCCCATCACCCAGATGGTGTTCATTGTAGCTGTCAGGTAGGCTTTTGCCCCTCCTCTCCTCCCCTTCCCCTCTGCTTGATTTCCAATGAGCTTTACTTCCTTTTGTGTGCATGTGTGCTCGCTGGTTAGTCCACCGTAACAGAGAGTACATGTGGTGTTTGTTCTTCCATTCTTAACACCATTTATTAACATGTCATCTTTACCCATGAGACACTGCCTTTGTCAGTGACTGCCTTCTTACAGGTACTTGGGTCTCTATCTGCCCTGCTGGTCTGTGGAGATTGTGTCTCTGTGTGCCACACTGTTCTGATATTAAGGTTTTACCCTGTTTTAATACTTTATGGGAGAGTTCCTTCTGTTTTTCCTCTCCAGTGTTTTTCTTACTTTTAAATCCTGCATTTGCAAACCACAGATTATTCAGGCATACTATTTCCCCTTTCTCATTTTCCTAGATGTCTGTTCCTGTCCTCCTGCAACATCCAAAGGCAGAAGTTGTCTTTAATTGGCAAGTTGCATTGTTTTTGAGCTACTCTGTGTTCAGAATTGGATAAGGAAGAGGAAAGTCATGCCTGTGGACACCCCTATTCCTGATGTCAGATGTGAGCTGCCCGTGGCTTCTCCAACCCTGCCCTCTCCCCCATGCTCTCGTCCTGGCTTTCCTTAGTGGGGAACACTCAGGCAGCCTCTGCAAGAGGCCACTGTGCCCTCTGCTCCTCTGCTTCTGGCCTCACTGCTCCCCCATGCCCCAGCAGACTGCAGCCTAGAAGCCCTTCTCTCACTGAACGTCTCTCTCCTATGAGGGTCCCCGGGGCAGGTGCATGTCTCTGCCCAGGTGTACCCTCACACTGAGCCTTCTGCCTTCTATCCTCCAGCAGCCCCTCCACTCACCCAAGCTTGCTGGCAGGGTGCTCACCAAAGCCTGACTGCTCCCAGCCTCCTGTCCACTGCTGCTCAGTCCTCTCAGCTCTGTCTCACAAATGCATCTTGTATGCAAACCTCTCCCTTTATCTGTGTGGCACTTCCCTGAACTGGCCACTGCTGAGTTGCTGTTAGGCTCCTTCCTGCAAAAGACTCTCCTGGAGGTTGTCAGCATGATCTTTCTAGAATCACAGCTGTTGGTGTCACTTGACTCCCTTAGCTGCCAAATACAATGGCTTGGTGCCCTTGTCTATTGTGGCCTGGCCTCAGTTTACTTCACCAGTGCCCCCCCCATGCCTTTCCTCAGCCCATCCCTAAGGAGTCCTCCCTCCCCATCACCTGACCAGCAGCCCCTTGGCCATAAGATCTCTGGGTTTGGGAAGAGCCTCAGACCCATAGTCTGTGCTGGGGGGCCAGTGGGTCTTCTAAGCTTGCAGCACAGCCATCGCCTATGAGGGCAGATCCATGCTGGTCACACTGGACCGCATGGCCTGGCACATAGTAGGAGCTTATTTTTGCCTAAATTAAGAAATTAATGCCCAGAAAGCAGGAAAGTAGCCACTAATAAAGAAATATAATGTTTTTTAGGAACATCTCTGAATCTGCCCCTTGGCACTGAAATGTTCTCTCAGTCTCTAAAGGGCTTAAAGAAGAGTGGGCAGGGAGCCAGCCCCGCAGACAGCAGAAATGAGCCCAGAAACGCTTCTATAATGCATGTGCTGTGCTGCTGGTCCCCAGAGACTCATGAAAGGATGGATTATATTTTCAGCAGGAAGAAAAGAAATTTGTCATCTCCTCCAGTGCTGGATGCCAAGGTCATCCCAACTGCGGAGTCACCCTTTTGATTATACCAGAGGCATCCCTCAGGTGTCAGGAGGGGCTGCGGCTGGGGCTGGGGTCTTAGAGGCCAGCAGGGCCAGGCACTTCCTAGTGTCTTGGTGCCTGTGAGAGCTGAGTAAGTTGAGCCTCATAGTGCCTGGCACAGATGACAAGGGGCACAGGGCAGACCCAAGCCCATTCTGCTTCCTCCCACTGGGCCTCCCTCACACATGTGTGCCCCTCACACACGCATGCCCCTCTCTTGCCACTGCCACATCTCCTGGAAACCATGGTTTCCACTCCTTCCCTGACTCTTGGTGCTGCTGAGGCCTTTGTCGCCCTTTCCTGGGACCATGCTCTTGTGTCCGTACATGGGTGAGAGTTGCCCAACCACAGGAGACCAGAAAGCTAGACTTGAGATACCAAGTAGCCAGAGAGCTACTGAATGCACCAAATAATATCAGAATCCATCCTTAAAGCTCTGATATTAGCACCCACCTAAGTCCCCTGTTAGTTTCCCTTCTTTCTTGTTGGTCCTCTGTGGGAGCTTCTCCTCCTCCCCAAGCAGGCTCTGCCTCTGCAGAATCTCCAGTGGGAGTTCCGCATTCTCTTGCAGCTGAGGGGAAGAAGCTGCTTGGTCTCGGAGAGTCAGTTTCCCCAGGAGAGCTGACAGCAGTGGGGGACACAAGCCTTGGTCTCAGGTCAGACAGTCCTGGGTTCAGGGCAGTGGTTGGACAGGAGGCCGTTGTCCTTAGTGCCCATGGCTCCATGGGCTTGCCAAGAGGGATGGAGTCTGATTTGCCCCTGGAGCCCCAAAGCCCTAACTAAATAGTAGTTCAGTTGCCCCAGCAAATGTTGCTGACGTGGGGTCCTAAGATGGGGGCAGTGGCCAAGTCTTGGGCCCAAAAAGTAAAGTGAACAGCTGGTGCAGACAGCAGGGTGTAGGCTTGCAGACTTAACTATTGAACCAGGACCAAAGTAGCAAGTACCTTAAGCCAAGAGCTATGGGAAGTCAAGAATGACTGCCTGGAGGGAAGGTCAGTGAGGGCCATTTGACCTTGACCTTGAAGGACTGGTGGCTTTTTGACAGTGGTGGATGTATAGGGAATGACCTCCAGGCCTAAGCAAGGGGGAGTGGTGCAGAAAGGTTTTGGGTGTGGACAGGTATACAAACAGGCAATTTGGGTTAAATCAGGGATGCAAATTAAAGCAATAATAAGATGCTTCTTTCTCCAGAAACATTAAATAAGTAAAGATAGAGCACATTGATATATAGATTTGGAATGGAGTTGGGAGACTGGCCCCCTCATCAGGGGTCAAGCATTTTTTAAGGCTGGAATGATATGCATAAAAGTCTATAAAATGTATATATGCTTTAGCCATAAAGGCTACTTCTAGGCTTTTATTCTAAGGATGGAATTAAGGCTGGGCACCAAAATTTAGCTGTACTAATTTTCCTTAAAGTGAAAAATCTGAACGTTTAACAGTGAGTCGGTTGAGTAAACTTTAGTCATTAAAAAGCATGCAGTAAAAGAGCAGTTATTGACGTGAGAAAATGTTCCCAATAAGCTGCTAAGTGGGAAAATTAGGCTATAAAACAGCTTGAACAAAAACAGCCAAGTTTTGCTCATTTGAACTCCAGTGAACACAGGTATGTGTGGTGGGCCGTCCTTGCTCCCGCCCGGAGGAGGCTGCAGGGTCCCGCCCTGGGTGGTTGCCACCTCCTCTCTGGCTGGGTGACTTCCTCTTTTTCTTCTCAAGTGGCCACAGGCTTTTGCTGAGCCAGGCCCTACCTCTTGGGCAGTTCTGTCACCATGCTCTCTCTCTGGCCTTGAGCTTGCTCTGTGCCATCCCCTCAGGTTGGCTGTAGGATGATGGCACCGGGGACAGAGTAGGCCTGAACCTCTGCCCTTGAGCTGCAGCCCTGTCCTGCCTGAAGGGGGCTGCGCACACACCCAGGTAATATGAGCGATGCTTCCTTGTGCCTCTGCCATTGCCACTTTCTCTTCCTGTAGCCTTCTAGAAAGTTTCATTTCAGAATTTCCCAATCCTATTATGATTTTTACATATACATTTTATATATATATATATATATATAGTGAGACAGAGTCTCATTTTTTTTTTTTTTTCAGTTTTTGGCCGGGGCCAGGTTTGAACCTGCCACCTCTGTTATATGGGGCCGGTGCCCTTCTCCTTTGAGCCACAGGCACTGCCCAGAGTTTCATTTTGTTGACTGGGCTAGAATGCTGTGGCATTAGCCTAACTCACAGCAACCTCAAACTCCTGCTTAGCCTCCCAATGGGGTAGCTGGGACTATAGATGCCCACCACAATGCCCAGCTAATTTTTTCGATTTTTTGTGGAGACAGGGGTCTCACTCTTGCTCAAGTTTGTCTTAAACTCCCAAGTCCAAGCAATCCTCTCACGTCAGCCTCTCAGAGTGTTAGGATTACAGGCATGAGCTACCATGCCCAGCCCAGATTTTTACTCATATTTTTAAATGCTTACTTTCTGTTTTAAAATTCAAAAAACATAAAAAGATATTATGTAATGAAAAAATGTGATTTCTAACCATTTCTTGTAGCTCATTGGGGCCAATATTATTAGTTTGTTATGTAGCCTTCCAGGGATATTTTATTTTATATGCTTTATGATTATTAATCAGACAAGTACCTACACGTAATGCCTCCTCCCAGTTGCTTCTGCACAAGGGGTGGTGCCTCCTATATGCTACTCTGAGTCCTGGTTTTCCCTCAATGTGTCTTGGCTGTAATTGCACATCAGCCCGTGAGGAGCATCCTTTCCATGGCTATGCAATATCCCACAATATGGAGCTACAATGATTCATTTAACGATGGATGTTTAGGTTGTCTCCCATCTTTTACAATGAAGAAACTTTTTTGCACAAGTGAAATGTGCATACATGTGATGATATTTGCAGGATAAAATCCTAGAAGTTGGCCAGGTTTTGTTGAAATCACCAAAGCACCCTCCACAGAGGAGGCACCAATATGCACCCCACCAGGATTCCTCTGTATGTCAGGAACGTATACAGAGCCCATTTCTCCATTCCTTTGCCAACATAATGAATTCTCACACATTTTGATCTTTGAAAAATAGTTCAGATTTTTTACTTACCTTATTATGAATGGAATTGAGCATCTTTTAATATTTTTTTAAAAAATTGCGACATATTATACATGTACTGAGAAGTACGTGTAATATATTTGCATAGTAGAATGAATAATGCTGAATTAAATGCTCTAAGATGTGGCTTGGCGCCTGTAGCTCAGCCGCTAGGGCGCCAACCACATACACCAGAGCTGGCAGGTTCAAATCCAGCCTGGGCCTGCCAAACAACAATGATAACTACAACCAAAAAATAGCCGGGCATTGTGTCAAGTGCATGTAGTCCCAGCTACTTGGGAGGCTGAGGCAATAGAATCGCTGAAGCCCAAGAGTTTGAGGTTGCTGTGAGTTGTGATGTCACAGCCCTCTATGGAGGGTGACGTAGTGAGACTCTGTCTCAATAAATAAATAAATAAATAAACTCTCTAAGATAGCCTATGGGCAAGTCAGGAATGAAAACATGCCCAGCATCCCAGAACCCGTGGAACCCATGGGGTATGCTCTCTCACCTCGTGATTCCCTCTCCCCACATCAGTAGCCACTGCCCTGAATTCTGTGACCCTCCTATCTTTTTAGTGGTCATTCTAGAAATCAGTACACATATCCTTCATTTATCAAAGTCTGTGGTTAATCAACTCCTTTGTCTTCCTCCCAGATAACATATGGACCACAGAATATTTTCTTTTTTTTTTTTTTTT
>NW_003852541.1:3053061-3102075 GCF_000181295.1 Otolemur garnettii | reverse complement strand
TTGTGGCAGGTGCCTGTAGTCCCAGCTACTTGGAAGGCTGAGGCAAGAGAATCGCCTGAGTCCAGGAGTTGGAGGTTGCTGTGAGCTGTAATGCCATGGTACTCTGCTGAGGGCAATAAAGTGAGACTCTGTCTCTTAAAAAAAAAAAAAAAATTGAATTGTTCATTGATAGTAGGACTGTCCAGGGTGTTGTGGGTCTGGGGTACTGACACAGTCGTTTGGCATTAAGTTCCTAGTGGCCTTGGGTCCTGTCTCCCCTCCCACCGAGGGGCCTGCAGACTGAAGTGCTCTGCCTGTCTCAGGGACACCACAGCTGTTTCTGGGAGACCCAAATAGGGCTCCAGGGGCATCACCTCTTAACCTCACTACCTGTGTTTTTGGTCTCTGCTCCCCTGGTCCGCCCTGCCACAGTACCCAGAGCCGTGTTACCACCCCCAGTGCTCAGGAGACCTCTTGAGAGCTGAGTCATGAGAGCTGGGCAGCCTCTTGATTTTGTCATCTCTTGACAGGCCGAAATGGCTGCAGGTGGCTTTAGTTAATATTTTTCTCTTTTGCTCTATAATCTTCACATCTCCAGGCTGTACCCAATAGGTGCTTAGTAAATGTTTGCAGACTAAACATGGTGGTAGAGGAAGAGTTGGGAGCTCAAAGTGGGAGTCCTGGGATACCCTGAGGGAGGCCAGCAGGTGCTCCACCCCACTAAGCTGAGTGGCCTGGAAATAGCTGTTGGAGGGCTCTCTCCAGGGGGCAGGGTGCTATCATGAAGGTGCAAGCAGGCACAGATGAGGTGAGGTGGGGACTGGGCACTGTCTGGTTTGAATTCCCTGATCCTGTATGGGGCCCGGCATCGGAGCCCAGCACCTGCCCAGGGCCCAGTAACTGCTGAGTCCCCTCATGCTGGGGGTTGGGCAGCAGCATGGCTGGAACTAGCCCTGTTCCTGTCTTTGCTACCATCCTGGCCTCTGAGGCCATAAAGAAAGTCCATTAACCCCTACTCTCTACCCTAACCCCTACTCTCTACCCTCCTTACCTTCCCACTGCTGCTGGGATATCTCCCAGGTAATTGTGTGTGTGTTAATGTTACTAACCCGAAGCTTCCAGCAGACTGGTCTGCTCTTTCAGGTTGGCTGCTAGAGAGCTTTGGGGCGCAATTTGCGGCTCACCCAGAGCAAATTACGTCCTTTGTTTTCATGTCAGCCTCTTTCCTTGCTCCGTTTTATGTCCCCACCCTCGTTTTTCTGTCTTTTTTGGCTCCCACGTTTAATTTATGCAATCTTGTTATATATGTGTATTCTCGTAAGCACCTTAAATCCTTTCCAGAAATGCTGGGTAGAAATCATAAATATCATTTCTATCTTCATCCGGAGTCTGGAGGTGGGTAAACATCTTGGTGGCAGCCAATCTTATTAACCCTTACCTGGGCAGACGGGGCATGGCTCCTGAATAGGGTGGGGCCTGGGTGGGGAAGCTTCCCCTGAAAGCCCATGGGGAGGCTCTGGGGAGGGCAGGAAGAGGAGAATCTTGCTGAGGTGTGAGTGAGGGGCTGGGTCTGTGGTAGGACCTTGAGGGTAGGGTGATGAGGGTCTGGGACAGTGGCCAGGCTAGGAGATGGTGACAGTGCTGCTGAGAGCCCTGTGGCCACAGTGCTTCTGGATTTCCATGGGTGACTCTTCAGCTGCCTTTGCCTCCTGGATTTTTAGAAAAGGCATGATTTCATTCACCTGGGATTAAGGATCTGCTAGGCATGTCTGGCAGGATTGCAGAGGTCCTGGTGGGAGGGCAGGTGAGCAGCTCAGCATTGAGATCCAGGAAAAGCAGGGAAGGAAGAGAAATAGGGACCAGATCCAGGTGGAGGGGTATGGGCCTGGAGAACCTTGACTGTCATGTCATGGCACCAGGTTCCAGACAGTCTCAGAGGTGGTGCCATCCTGGTGACGAGTTTTTGGGACGCCTGTGGGTAAGACCAGCTGAATTGGTGTGGGGAGTACTTTCCTTAGTAAGTGCCTCCCTTCTTCTTCTGGGTACTCCTATGGCTCCAGAGCCCCAGACCCAGCCTCTGCCATGCCAGGTATGAGATGGGACAGCTTACGCTGTGGACCCAACCCTGCCTCCCTGGAGCTAACCTTCTAAGTGGACACAGGGTGACTGTTGGAGGAAAGCTCTGAGAAGACCAAACTGCTGCCACGCGGGCAGGGTAGGGTGAGGCAGTCTGTGCTCTGAGGAGGGGCCCCAAGAAGGGCCAGGTCTGTGAAACTCTGGGGCAGCACCATGTCTTTGGAGGGGCTAAGGATTCACCAGAGAGGGTGGCAGGGTACTGCCAGTTGGGGGGTAGCCAGAGGCATCGTTACAGGGTGAGTACTATAGGAAGAAAGAGTGTGGCTGGGTCCTGGGCTCTGTGTCCTTCTGGGAGTGAAGCTGGGGCAAGTGTGAGGGACAGAATTCTGCCCCTGGGGCATTGCCATCAAGGGAAAGGAGGTATTGTTTGACCCACCTGATGGCCATGTCACTGGGTATGGGGACAGTAATCCTGGAGAGCAAAGGGGTACTGCTGGTCAGATGGAGTGCAGCCAGTGTCCCTGCAACACCTAGCAACACCACTCCTGGTGTAGTGTGTCCTGGCTTGCTTGGGCACCCTTCGGGGTGTGGTGTTGGGGACACCTTGACTTCTGTCTCAGTGAGAGGCAGTAAATCCCAGGGATACACAGCAACATGGCCGTGGTGGGAGTGAAGGTCCTCCCAGAAGTGGCCCCTGTTTTACAGGGTCACACAAAATGTGGACATGCATAACAGAGGTGCCTGAGTGCTGGCCTTGGCATGCAAGCTAGAGCAGACGGAGCCCGTGTGGGGTAACGGGGGTGTGGAACTCTGGGAACTCTGTGGGGCCTGGCAGAGTCTCAGGGATGGAGGCGCAGATGAGGAGTAGGAACACAATTCCTTCCCTCGGAAGCCAGGAACGTGATAAAGGAACAGCCAAGTAGGTGTAGAGCTCACAGCCTCTCTGAAGACAGTAGTGGGGGGAGAGAGGGATGGATGCCAGCATGTGAGGTCAGGCCTGTGGCCAGTGGGTGGGCAGCTCAGGGACTCGTGTCCAGGCAGAAGAGCCCGAGGTGAAGGGCAGAGGCTGGAGCCGGGTGTAGGGGCCATGGCCGGTAGAAGCTGAGAAAGCCGAGTGGACTAGCACAGTGGGAGCATGGAGGCACTGTGTTTGGGGCCTCTGGGTACAGGTCACAAGAGGCTGATTTCTCCAGGTCCTGTGTTTACCCACTGCTTCTCCCACCTCTAAATTGGAATTTCTTAATCCCACCTGACTTCACGAATGGGGCTGAGGCCCCAGGATAGGTATGGTTTATACATTTGGGTCTTTGAGTTCTTTTTTGTCAAGGGCAAGGCCAGGCTTGGATTTGCCATCTAGGAGGTAGCCACGTCCTGCAGCTCTGCTTCCTAGAGCTGAGGACATTACCCTCCCAGAGCTCATCCTCCTGCCTAGTCCTCTGGAAGGGGGTGCCCTTGGCTTTCAAGGTCATTCCTTGGGTCAAGGCTACAGAGCCATGCCAGGAGATAGCTTTAGGGCTGCAAAGGCTTCCAACCACTAGCAGATGGGCATAATGTCTCTTTATATTTCCACTGTGCTATTGCATCTGGTTCTCACATCAGCCCGGTACATGACTGTCCCCATCTTATAGATGAGGGAACTGAGTCAGGGCAGGGATCACCTGGGAAGGTCACAGAAGCCAAGGAGTGGTGGTCAGACTGGCTACCAGGCTCCTGCTGGTTCTTTCTCTGGTGGCCTGCCTGTCCCAGCCTCCAGGTGCAGGGCCTGGTAGGGAGGCTGTCAGACTGCCAGCATCCTGGGAGGGGAGACGAAGTGACGGGAGCACGTCCCAGGCCTGCTCTGCCCAGAGCCTCTAATTGCTGGGAGCTGGCCAGCCCAAGGACAGGATGGTTATTGCAGACCTAGAGGAGTGTCCTGTTCCTCTGAGTGTTGTTTTTTTCCATTGCAATTGAAACAACTTCACTCCTTCACTTGGGGCTGGGGCCAGTCTTTCCTGGCTGTATGCAGCTAAGCTGGCCCCGGAAGTATGACCCAGCCTAGGCCGCCAGGCAGTGCGCTGCTATCTGGCTCTGCCCCTGGTGGTGACCTCAGGGGTGGGCCCCAGCCAAGCACGGAGTCTCAGGCAGGGGTCTGGGTCTGGCTCCCTTGTCCTAAATCTCCTGCCTAGGCCAGCTGGGCCACACGGAGGAGACCATTCAGCCTCTAGTGACAACCCGACCTGGGCTCCTATCCTGACAAGGAGACATGGAAGCAGAGAACTTTGGCCAGGGCCTTGCTGTGGCTGCTGGGGCTGCCTCTCTATGTTCCCTTCCCCTAGCCCTCCCTGGCTCCAATAAGCCCCCACAAAAGGCACCCACCTGGGAGGGAGCAGAGAGAAATTAGGCCCTGCCCTGTCTAGCCATCCTGTTCTGAGCAGTTATAGGCTGACTCACTCTTTGGTGTAGAGACGGGATGTGGGGCATGGGCTATCTCATCTGTCTGGCCCAGGTCTGTGAGCCTTTCTTTGTACCCACACATGTCTGGCCTCCCACCAGCTTTCTGGTGCCCACACTAGATGTCCCAATCCTTGGTCTAGCTGGAGAAAGAAGACCCAGTGCCTACCTAGCTTCAGCCCTTGACTGAACCCAGGACCCTGAAAAAGGACAGGAAGGAAATATCCACCCATTCCTGACCACCAGAGCCCAAGGAGAATAAGCAAGGGACCAGACCATACCTCCAAGCCCTGTCTCTACCACCTCTCTGGCTTTCCCCCTCTCCAGGTCTCCACTGAAAGCCTATTTGGAGGAGTCAGGTTTCCCCCTCAGGACACATGGGTCCACCAGGATGGAGCAAATGGAGTGGTGAATGAAAGTCATGTGCAGGCAGGGTAAGGGACCTTCAGGGGCGGGGGTTCTTGGGGGCTGATGACAGCAGAGCCAGGTCACAGGGCCAAAAGGCACAGTAGTAATGACTGAGCTACTTTTAATGGATTATATACTGTCAAGTTTGGATAGCTGGTTTCTAAGCAGAGAAACAAGTTTTTTTTGTTTTTTTTATCGCCCTGGGTAGAGTGCCGTGGCATCACACAGCTCACAGCAACCTCCAAGTCCTGAGCTTAGGCAATTCTCTTGCCTCCTGAGTAGCTGGGACTACAGGTGCCGGCCACAACGCCTGGCTTTCTTTTGTGTGTGTGGTTTGGCCGGGTCTGGGTTTGAACCTGCCACCCTCTGTATATGGGGTTGGCGCCCTACACACTGAGCCACAGGCTCCGCCCAAGAGAAGCAAGTTTTTTGTGTGTGAGCTTGTAAGGGTGTGTGTCCACCTGAAATATGCCCCCACCCCCATTTTTCCCACTGGTGCCTTTGCCTTGAAGCCTGCCCCCTTCCTGCCTGTCCCTGGCCTCCTTCTGCCATCCTGCGTATGGGATTTCAGGGTAGGCACTGGGGCCTGACTCCTTAGGGCCTTCCATGGGATCCTGCACATAGGTCCTCAGCTGTCAATATCTGCAGGGTAAATGACTGAATCAACCAATCAAGTAATAATTGCACCAAAGAGGAAAAAGTCTGATATGTAAGGGAGAAAAGGAAAGGAAAAAAGACAAAAGCAAATGAGAGGGGTGGTGCCTGTGGCTCAGTGAATAAGGCACCAGCCCCACATACCGAGGGTAGCGGGATCAAACCCGGCCTGGCCAAACTGCAACAAAAAAATAGCTGGGTGTTGTGGTGGGCTCCTGTAGTCCCAGCTACTCGGGAGGCTGAGGCAAGAGAATCACCTAAGCCCAAGAGCTGGAGGTTGCTGTGAGCTGTGATGCCATGGCAATCTATCGAGGGTGACAAATTGAGACTCTGTCTCTAAAAAAAAAAGGGAAATGAGAGAAATATAAAGACATTGCAATGTGGGGCAAGGTGGAATGGGAGCGAGGTATTCTACAACACTCAAAGGTGCTGAGGCTGCCTCCCGCGCCATCTGATTAATGAGCAGTCTGCAGCCCCGTTCCCGCTCAGGATGGTGTCACTTGGCTCTTGCCCATGCTGTTCCCTCTGTGCAGAATATCCTGCCCTTGTTGACCTTATAAATTCTCCTTCAAGATCATTTCAAGCGTCCTCTTTTCTGCAAAACATCACACCTCCACCCTACCCTGCCATAAACGAATTACCTTTCCCCATGGCTGGTGGCAGGTTGGCCGCAATTCATACATACCTTCACCATAACTCATCGTCACTGTCTAATTTTTCATCCTCCTCTCCCATGAGTTCCTCAAGGGCAAGAGCACTGTCTAATTCTTCTTGTAGATACTCAACAAGTTTGTTGAGTCCAATTGAAGTTTGATTATTTAAAGTCTCAGGTATTTCGGAAATTTGGCTGGTGAGAGAGCCATGCCCCAGGGGTCCAATCTATTTGACGTTTTCTTTCAAAGATTTAAGACATAAGACCCATAAAGGCAGGGAACTGGCTTAGCACAGCTCAGAGGACTGTGTCCAACATACACCAGGATGCTTTATAGGAAAGAATTATTTTTCAATAGTTGAAACTGCTTGAACCATTAAATTGGACCTGCTGGAAGCCTAAGGCGACTCATGTCAAGCTTTCTTTCTTTCTCATTCTCTTGCTTTTTAAAAGAGTCATCCGTTGTTTAATTTAAGATAGTTGGAGTTCAGTTGAGTTCAGCCAGTGTTTCCTAAAACTGTGCACCAACTAAGGCCCCAGCTGGGCACTGGGATGTAGACGTGGGTGAGGCAGGGAATATGGGTGGATGAGTGTGCTCAGAGGGGAACTCAGGGTGTCCCCCACAGGCCAGGGTGGGCCTGGGTGGGTGGGAAGAGGCAGCACTGGCTTGTGCAAGGTGCTGCAGGGCTGGGAGCTGTCTGGACTTAGACAACGGTTCAAATTTTGACTCCACTGCCCACTGGCTGGTTGAGACAGTGGTTCTTCTCTATGGAAAATGGGGCAGATACCAGACCCTGCCCCATGGGATGATGAGGCCTCAATGAGACAGTGAATATGGTAGAGTGCTTAGCACAGGGCCTGGCACCAGGCAGGACCCAGGACATAGGGCTGTGCTTATTATGAAGCTGTCTGGGATTACATCACTATGGAGAGGGAGGCACAGGTGGCCAGCCCAGACAGAACCAGGGCTTGGGCACAGGCTCAGCCTGACTCTTTGACCCTGGAGCTCAGTACCTCCCTCTCCTGTCCTTCTGGCCCCTTCCTGCTCACAAGGCCAGACTTGCTTCCCTAGTGCTGGGGCGGGGGCCTGCTAGGTGGGGCCCAGGTGCTGCTCAGAGGTGAAGGGCACCTCTGGGGGCATGCCCACCCTCTGGACTTCCTGGTGCTCAGACTTCAGTAAAGGCTTGGGGACATCCAAATAGGCCTCTAGGGAGGGTAAGGAAGAGCCCCAGAGCTGGAGGAATTTCCTCACCGAGGCTCCTTGTCTGCCTCTGGTGTGGTGAGGGGCACAGCCAAGGTTCACTGCTGACCACATCAGCTCCCATGTCCTGCCTATCTTCTCTTCCCATATTCCATACAGAGCTCAGACTCAGTCTGGGTACCCTGATGTCCCCTGCTGCATTGAGTCCCAGGATCCCCAGGGGTGGACCTGCATCTAGGCAGCCTGCCTGGATGGCAACCCAAGCTAACCTTCAAGGACGCTGTTGTGTCTGCTTGGGGCTTTGGGGACCCTGGACTTCCATGACACGCATCCGAGAGCAGCTTTTAGTGATGGAGAAACTTTTTTACAGATGGAAGCGCTAATTAAGACATTTGAACGTCTTCCATATTCCTAATTCTTTGTTCTTTTCCTTTATGTAACAGAGATGATCCTGCCTAGCTCATTGCCAGCTGGTCTAGTAAACATCTAGAGACTATAAGGATATTTTATTTTAATTGCCTGAGCCTCAGGATTATGGAAACAAGATGGTGGGGGGAAGGGCTCAGAAGTGAGACTGAGAAGAAAATACTGGCCTGGTAGTGCTCATTTGGAAGAGTGCAGCCTGGTTACTTTTACCTTTTGAGCAGATTTAGTGTCTTTGATCTGGACCCAGGAAAGACTTGAGAGGTATTTGGAGGAGGCTGAGCCTCTGCTCAGGTGACAAGAGGGCAGTTTCTGGGCAGGTCAATTAAACACATTCCTCTTTAATAAATGTGGCAAACGGCATGAAAATATGTCTTATTTTCTAAGTTGTATGAATCAAAGTCTGGCAGGAGGCCCATCCCAGAGGCAAGAGCTGTTTGCTCCATACCAGACATGCACAGGGTGTCCTGACGTTGGGCTGCGGTGTCACCCTCACAGGGAACACAGCTTTCCAGCACAAGGCTCCAAGCCAGCCCTGCAAAGCAGAAGGTGGGCAGGGGGTGGGGGCAGGGTCACCACCAACAGGAAGTAGCCTTGGCAAAGTGGGCCAGGCACCAGCTCAGTTGCAGTGTGAGTCCCCCCGGAAGGCCTGTGAGTACCCCCTATCCAGGCCAAGAAGCTAATTAATGGTGTCATGTCTGGGTCCCAGGACTGGCTCACAAATGTGCCTGAGGGTCTCAGCTTTCCCAGTGAGGGTTGAGGGGGCAACAGGGGATGAGGAGGAGGCTGAGGCTGATAGCTTCCCTGGGGTTTCTTGGTGGGTGCCTCCCAGCCCTCACACTTGGGCTGGAGCAGCCCCTGGCAACACTTGCCAGGTTGTGGCAGCCATGTCTGTCCGATGTGCTGGGCCCACTAGCATCAGCAGGGCTCACCTGGCTCTTGGTCAGTCCTGGCACCTCCAAAGAAAGTCTGGTGTATTATTCTCAAAGTGGGCTCCCCTGGGCTGCCACTGCAGTGGGCCAGGGCAGTGGGAGCAGTTCCTGGAGTCCCCATTCTGCCTGCTGCCACCGCTCCCTGGAGACACCCTTGGGCCTGCCACTCTATGACTTTAGAGGAAGGGTGGCTGGGACTTCTGGTCAGAGGACCTTGGGGTGGAGGAGTTAGAGAGGATGCTGCCCATATAGGGTGGGGGGGCAGATGTACCTGTTCTCTTTCACCTTGCTTTCCTGCGCCCCTCAAGCCCTGGCCTCCACCCCTGCCACAGGTGGCATGCTCTCAGTTCAGCTGGAAGAGTCCCAGCTTGGCCTTATTAAAACTGGGATCCGCCATAAATGCTAATTCCCCACTCTATCCACAGCGTGTATACCTGTGGCTGAGGGAAACTCATCAGGGCCAAGTGCCTCCCAGGCTGAGGAAGCGCTGGCTCATTAGGGAGGCCAGACTGGTCCTGGTGGTTCTAATGAGCTGCAAAAACAACTCAGGAACAGGACAATTAGCAGAGAGGGTGTCTTAGAATTCCCAGAGGAGTTTTTTCTATCTAATTTTGGAAACTTAAGGCCAAGGCATTTCTTGGGAAGGAGACAAACAAACTGGGTCTTTTGTGAATGTAAATGATGCCTGGGGCAACACTCTCCCACAGAACAGGTGCTGCTGCCCTGAGTCTCCACACCTGTGATTGGAGAGGGAAGGAGGGATGGGGTAGGTGGAGTATTGCTGGGGGCCACCAGGTGCTCAGAATAGGTTGTGTGGGCTCAGTTTTGGGATTGTGGGACTTGGATGGGGATGTGGACAGTGGCATTCAGGAGTCCAAGTGAAGCCCAGTGGGGATTCTGGCCACTCCTGAGTCAAGAAGTTGGGTCTGGCCAGGAGAGAGTCCTTGAATGGAAGGATATGAGGCCTATGTCACTTTATTCTCAGAAACCATCCCTAACAGTGGCCAGTGGCAGGAGGGCCAGGGGCTGCCAGGCCAGGGCTCCAACATTGTCCCTGGTCCTTGCTCCACCTGGGACCTTGGAAGCTCCAGGATGTTTCTCCTGGAGAAGACCTTTTACCCAGAACTTCTAGGAAATGTCCCAGTCCTGAGACTCATCTCCCACTGGGGCCACTAGCCGTGCTCACCTTGAGCTGGGACCAGCTAGTTTCTCTGGTGATTCTT
Source organism: Otolemur garnettii (assembly GCF_000181295.1). NCBI lineage: Eukaryota > Metazoa > Chordata > Mammalia > Primates > Galagidae > Otolemur > Otolemur garnettii. Next base: position 3,092,097 of record NW_003852541.1, on the reverse strand, counting down.
ATAGGAAGTCAAGGGGCTGTGAACACCAGTGGACCAAAGGAAACATCCTCAAGCAGAGATACTCAAAGGTCTCCAGGGCATTTGGGCTCCTGGGAAGCCTGGTGGGGCCCATGGAGCACCCAGGTGGGCAAGGGCAGGATACCCTTTCTGGCAGGTAGGCAGCCCTGTCCCAGTGCTGGCCCCTGGGGCAATGATGCTTGGAATAAGTGACCCAAAAGCCACATGCTCCCCTCTGTGTATGTGTGTAATAAGCAGTGGTTGGCATGTCTCCAACTCGGTGGACACATCTGTGCTCTTGTTTCTTAGCTCATAGGCCATGGAGCTTCTCTTTTTCTTGACACCCTAATTTCCTCTGCATCCCCGCCACAGCATCCTGTTACTTTCTTTCTACCCTGTTGACAGCTCCTTCTCTGTCTCCTTTTCTGCCTCTCTCCAGCTCCAGTCCCAGGCTCCTGTCCTTGGCTCTTCCTCCTGCTCACTTTGAACCATCCCTAGGCAAAGCTATGAGGCCCCTGCTAGGATGATGGGCCCTGGCTCTGCAACTCCTGCCTTGAGCTTGGACTTGCCCGCCTGGCATCTCTCCTGATCCAGAACTTGAGCTTGCTTTCTCTGTCCCTCTGCTTCTCCTCCCCATCCAGTTGCTCTCATTAGAGACCTGGAGCCAGGCCGGGGCTTTGTATAGGCACCATTGAAAACAAACCCACCCTGGGATAGTTCTTTCCAGTGGGTCCCACTAATGGCTCCCATTATCTGCCCAACAGGCTGTACAAGAAGGGGGATTCTGGGTGCCAGCAACTAGGACAGGAGAAAGTATGCAAAGGGCTCGGGGCTTCTTAACGCTCAATCAATAAAATATTGATTTGGAGGCGATGGTCATAGGGGTCGAGAGAGGAGACTGTGGAGCCACCCTGGATGTGTTTCTCCTTTTCTGCCTACCACCAAATAATCCCTAGGTCCTGTTTATTTTGCTTCTCCAGGTTTGGGTCTCATATCCATGCCTTCTCCTCTCCTCTAAAGACCTCCTAGCCCACATCATCATTTTCTCTTGCCTGGACACTGAGCTACCCCTGACTTGCTTCACCCCCATAACTTCTTCAGTTCTACACTCAGCATCAAGCACGGTCCTAGGCACCTAGTAGGTGCTCAATTAACATTTATGCTTCCCCAGTTCCAGCAGGACCCGGTAAAGAAGCTTTGCTTCTCAAGGCATATTTCATGTCCCTGGATAGTAAGGATTATTGCTGCTATTTTTGGCTTGCTGGGAAGAAAATTAACTTCTTGTTATTAAAACTGGAGGAGAAAGGCTGTTTTATCAGTTCAGGTAGGGATCACAATGAGAATACCTAGTGTTTGGTCACATGTCCACCAAATCTATGGACAAAGTTGGAGTGATCATTATCATGTCTTGCCCTGTGTGTTTTTTTTTAAGCTTTTAATTTTGAAATAATTTTACATTTGCAGAAAGTTGCATGCATTGTACACAGAGTCCCTTGTAGGCTTCCCTCAGTTACCCTCAATCGTGGCATCTTATATAACTACAGAACAAATATCCAAACAGGAAATTGACATCAGTGCAATGATGTTAACCAGACTACAGAATTTATTCAATTCTCAGCAATTTAAAACTTATACTCATTTCTTTCTGTGTGTTTCTATGCAATTTTATCCCATGTGTAGATTTCTGCCACCAACACCACATAGCACTGCCCCAGCCTCACAAATGCACACGCTTGTGCTACCTCTTTGTATGTGGTACTCGTGTTGGTACCCTTTCCTTTCCTTTCCTTGTCTTCTAGCAGCTACAAATCTGTCCTCCATGTCTTTGTCATTATGAGAATGTCACAGAAATGGAATCGTAAGTATGTGATCTTTTGAGGTTGACTTTTTTTCCACTCAGCCACAGTTCCCTTGAGATCCATCTGGGTTGTTGCATGTATCAATAGTTTGTTCCTTTTCATTGTGGGGGAATGTTCCTCTGTATGGATGGACCACTGTTTGTTCAACCATTGTGAGTAAAGGTTCCATGAATATTCGTGTATAGGTTTTGGTGTGAATGTCAGTTTCCATTTCTCCAGGTAACTGTCTGAGAGTGTGAGGGCTGGGTCATGAGGTCATGGTAGGATAAGGTGACAAACTGTTTTCCGAAGTGCCTGTATCATTCTACATTCTCACCAGCAAGGGATGCGAGCTCTAGCTTCTCTGGATTCTTGCTTGCATTTGCTATTTTTTACTATAGCTGTTTTAATAGTCGTGTCGTGATATCTCATTCTGCTTTTAATTTGCATTTCCCTAATGGCTTAATGATCTGGAATATTTTTCCATGTGCTTATTTGCCATCTCTATCTTTTCTTCGGTGGAATATCTGATCATGTCTTTGGCCCATTTTGTAATTGTGTTATTTATTTATTTATTTATTTTTACTGTTGAGTTTTTTTATTATTACAGTAAAAAATACACAAGAACCAATAATATTTCCTTTTTTCTTTTGATGTTTGTCATAGTAATATACACGGTAAATTGATATGCACCCAGAAGTCTGTGTGACATGCCCACGTAGGGGATTAGTTAGGACAACAACCACTAGTTCTCAGCATTTAAACATAATAAATATTTATTTCTTGCTCACACAAAGCCAGAAGTGGGTTGGAAGGCTGTTCTTAGCAGCTTTTGCCAAGCAGTGACTGTGGGATCTTGCTACCACATATCCCTAAGCCCCACCTGGCCTCCAAGGGAGCCATGGAGGAGGAAGAGAGAGAAGGAGATGACACCTGTTTACTTCCATGGTCAGTTCTTGTGTGGGGCACAGTGCTCTCACTGCATCTTACTGTCCAGAATTTAGTCCATGTGGTCCCAAACCAACTTCAAGGGTGCCTGGGGATGTGTCGTCTCTGGGTGTCCAGGAAGAGGTGGTAGACTGGGTGAGTGTCAGGCCCTTTTCTGTCACTGTTGCAGCATAAGAAAGGACAGCTAGGGGGTAGGCCTTGTTCAGATGGTGCTTGGCTTACAAGCCTGGGAGCCTGTAGCGCCAGCCTTGGCTGAGGGGCAACCATTGCATCTACTGCGGCTGTGCCAGGCTGCATGGAGGACGCTGAGCCCTGGGGAGGGCCTTTATTTGGACCAAATGAGGAGTTGGCACAGAGTAATTAGCATCACTCACTTCCTTCCTTTCCTTCTGTTTCTCTTTCCTCTCCGCCTCCCCTCCCCCACCTCTTCTTTGTTTTTAGCCACTGCATCCCAGTAAAGAGCCTTAAAAATGAAAGCATCTGGGCTGGTGCAGTGGCTATGCCTGTAATCCTAGCACTCTGGGGGCCAAGGCATGAGGATTCCTTGAGCTTAGGAGTACAAGACCAACCTGAGCAAGAGTGAGCCATCCCCCTCATCTCTACTAAAAATAGAAAGTTAGCCTAGTATGGTGGTGAGTGCCTGTAGTCGTATCTACTTGTGACGGTGAAGTAGGAGAATTGCTTGAGTCCAAGAGTCTGAGGTTGGTGTGAGAGAGGCTGACTCCACGGCACTCTAGTCTGGACAACAGTATGAGATTCTGGCTCAAACCAAACAACAACAACAACAAAATAGCACCTGTTACCAGGTTAGCATGTGGTATAATTAGCATGTACAAGGTCAGCAGTGTTGGGGAGGCTGATCCTTACTCCATCTGATGCTTAGCCCCATTTGCAAACTGATAGCACATCTAGTCAGCTAACATGTTTTATTTTGCCTGTGGGGTGTTTTTTCCTTTATTTTTTTTATTCAAGTGCACTTTGATCTAAATTTTTTTTACACTGATTACATTTGTTAGGTAAAGTCCCTCTTACAATCGTGTCTTGCCACCAAAAGGTGTGGCACACACCAAGACCCCACCTCCTCCCTCCTTCTCTCTTTCTGCTCTTCCTTTCCCCCACCCTCCCTCCTTCTTTCTCTCTCTGCTCTCCCTTCCCCCCTACCATGTCATTAATTGTCCTCATATCAAAATTGAATGCATAGGATTCATGTTTCTCCATTCTTGTGATACTTTACTAAGAATAATGTGTTCCACTTCCATCCAGGTTAATACAAAGGCTATAAAATCTCCATTTTTTAATGGCTGAATAGTATTCATGGTGTACATATACCACAGCTTATTAATCCATTCCTGGGTTGGTAGGTATTTAGGCTGTTTCCACATTTTGGCGACTGTAAATTGAGCTGCAATAAACAGCCTAGTGCAAGTGTCCTTATGATAAAAGGATTTTTTTCCTTCTGGGTAGATGCCCAGTAATGGGATTGCAGGATCAAATGGGAGGTCTAGCTTGAGTTCTTTGAGGGTTCTCCATACTTCCTTCCAAAAAGGTTGTATTAGTTTGCAGTCCCACCAGCAGTGTAAAAGTGTTCCTTCTCTACACATCCACGCCAGCATCTGTAGTTTTGAGATTTTGTGATGTGAGCTATTCTCGCTGGGGTTAGGTGGTGTCTCAGGGTGGCTTTGATTTACATTTCTCTAATAATTAGGGATGATGAGCATTTTTTCATATGCTTGTTAGCCATTCGTCTGTCTTCTTTAGAGAAGGTTCTATTCATGTCTCTTGCCCATTGATATATGGGATTGTTAGCTTTTTTCATGTGGATTAATTTGAGTTCGCTATAGATCCTAGTTATCAAGCTTTTGTTTGTTTCAAAATATGCAAATAATTTCCCATTGTGTAGGTTGTCTATTTGCTTTGGTTGTTGTCTCTTTAGTTGTACAGAAACTTTTCAGTTTAATTAAATCCCATTTGTTTATTTTTGTTGTTGTTGAATTGCCACGGCAGTCTTCTTCATTAAGTCTTCCCTCAGGATGATAATTTCCAGTGTTTTTCCTATACTGTCTGAGGATTTTTATTGTTTCATGCCTTAAATTTAAGTCCTTTATCTATCTTGAATCAATTTTTGTGAGTGGAGAAAGGTGTGGGTCCAGATTCAGTCTTTTACATGTGGATATCCAGTTCTCCCAGCACCATTTATTGAATAGGGAGTCTTTCCCTCAAGGTATGTTCTTGTTTGGTTTATCGAAGATTAGGTGGTTGTAAGATGTTAGTTTCATTTTCTTGTTTTCTATTTGATTCCAAATGTCTATGTCTCTATTTTTGCACCAGTACCATGCTGTCTTGACCACTATGGCTATGTAGTACACCCTAAAATCTGGTATGCTGATGCCCCCGGCTTTGTTTTTATTACAAGAACTGCGTTAGCTATATGGGTTTTTTTTGGTTCCATACAGAACGCAGAATCATTTTTTCCAAGTCTTGAAAGTGTGATGTTAGTATTTTAATAGGGGTGGCATTGAATCTGTAGATTGCTTTGGGAAGTATAGACATTTTAACAATGTTGATTTTTCCCAGCCATGAGCATGGTATATTCTTCCATTTCTTAATATACTCTGCTATTTCCTTTCTTAGGATTTCATAATTTTCTTTATAGAGGTCCTTCACCTCTTTTGTTAGGTATATTCCTAGGTATTTCATTTTCTTTGAAGCTATGGTGAAGGGAGTTATGTCCTTACTTAGCCTCTCATCCTGATTATTATTGCCATATACAAAGGCCACGGATGTGTGGACATTGATTTTATATCCTGAGACATTACTGTATTTTTTGATGACTTCCAGGAGTCTTGTGGTTGAGTCTTTGGGGTTCTCTAAGTATAGGATCATATCATCAGCAAAGAGGGAGAGGATGACCTCCTCTGCTCCCATTTGGCTGCCAATTATTTCCTCGTCTTGCCTAATTGTATTGGCTAGAAGTTCTTATGGTCTGAGAAGATACATGGTAAAAAGAAGTTCTAGCCAATACAATTGGCACTATGTTGAATAGTAATGGTGACAGAAGACAACCTTGTCTGGTTCCAGTTTGGAGAGGAAAAGCTTTCAGCTTTACTCCATTCAGTAAAATATTAACTCTGCATTTGTCATAGATAGCTTTGCTCAGTTTAAGAAATGTGCCATGTATGCCTATACTCTTCAGCATTCTAATTAGAAAAGGATGCTGGATTTTATTGAATGCTTTTCCTGAGTCTATTGAGAGGATCATATGGTCTTTGTTTTTGCTTCCCTTATTATGGACTTGTGCATGTTAAACCAGCCTTGCATCTCTGGGATGAAACCTACTTGATCATGATGTACGACTTTTTTGATGATAAGCTGTAATCTATTGGCTAGGATTTTGTTGAGAATTTTTGCATCTATATTCATTAGTGAAATTGGTCTGAAATTCTCCTTTTTAAGTTGGGTCTTTTCCTGGTTTTGGTATCAGGGTGATGTTTGCTTTATAGAACATGTTGGGTTTGATAGAATTCTGGTGTGAAGCCATGTGGACCAGGACATTTTTTTGTTGGAAGATTTTTCATTGTTTCTTTAATCTCGGTGCTTGAAATTGATCTGTTCAGGAGCTCTATTTCTTCCTGGCTAAGTCTAGGGAGAGGGTGTGATTCCAAATATTAATCCATTTCCTTTACATTGTCAAATTTCAGGGCATAGTTTCTGGTAGTATTCAGAGATGATCTCTTGCATCTCTGTGGCATTAGTTGTTATTTCTCCTTTATCATCTCTGATTGAGGTTACTAGAAATTTTACTTTTTAATTTTTAGTTAGTCTGGCCAAAGGTTTATCTATTTTCTTTATTTTTTCAAAAACCCAATTCTTTGTTTCATTAATTTTATGAATGATTCTTCTGTTTTCAATTTCATTAATATCTGATTTCATTTTGGATATTTCTTTTCTTCTTTTGGGTTTAGGCATAGCTTGTTCTTCTTTTTCCAATTCCATAAGATGGCTTGTGAGTTTGTTGATGAGCTCTCTTTCTGTTTTTCAAATGTTGGCTTCTAAAGTGATAAATTTTCCTCTCAGGACTGCTTTTGCTGTATCCCACAGGTTTTGGTAGCTTGTGTCTTCATTGTTGTTATGCTCAACGGAAGTTAATGATTTCCTCTTTTATTTCTTCCTGCACCCAACTGTCATTCAACAGAAGCTTGTTTAATTTCCATGCCTTTGTGTGGGGTTCAATGTTTCTGTTGGAGTTGAGTTCACCTTTAGTGCCTTGTGGTCTGAGAAGATACAAGGTAAAATTTTAGTTCTTTTGATTCTGTTGAGGTTTGGTTTGTATCCTAGGATATGATCAATTTTGGAGAATGTTCCATAGGGTGATGAGAAGAATGTATATTCTTCATCTTTGGGATGGAGTGTTCTATATGTGTTTATCAAGCACAGTTGTTCTAGGGTCTCATTTAAGTCCCTTATACCTTTATTTAATTTCTGTTTATAGGATCTGTCCAGCTCTGTAAGAGGAATGTTAAAGTCCCCTGTTATTATGGTACTATAGGATATCATATCGTCAGACTGAGTAAGGTCTGTTTCAAGAATCTGGGAGCATTTAAGTTGGGTGCATAAATATTTAGAATTGAAACGTTTTCTTTCCTTCTTTCTTTCTTTCTTTCTTTTTTTTTTTTTTTGAGACAGGAGCCTTAAGATGTCCCCCTGGGTAGAGTGCTATGGCATCATAGCTCACAGCAACTTCCTACTCCTGGGCTTAAGCGAGTCTCCTGCCTCAGACTCCCGAGTAGCTGGGACCACAGGCGCCTGCCACAACGCCCGGCTATTTTTTGCCATCATTGTTGTTTGGCGGCCCGGGCTGGATTCGAACCCACCGCCACCTTGGATGTACATGGCTGGTGCCTTAGCCACTTGAGCCACAGGTGCTGAGCCAACGTCTTCTTATTGTATTTTTTTCTTGACTAATATAAAGTGACCATCTTTGTCTTTTTTGACTTTAGTTGCTTTAAATCCTCATGTATCTGAAAATAAGATTGCAACTCCTCTTTTCTTCTGAATTCCGTTTGCCTGAAAAATTGTCTTGCAACCCTTAACTCGGAGTTTTTATATGTCTTTTAAAGCTAGGTGTGTTTCCTGCAGACAGCAAATGGATGTGTTTTTTAATCCAGTCAGCCAATCTATGCCTCTTCAGTGAGGAATTCAAGCCATTAACATTTATTGAGATAATTGATAAGTATGGTAGTGTTCTATTCATCTTATTTTGTGCGAGTTCATTGCTTAGTTTTATCTTTTGCATCATGGTGAAAGTTATGTTCTATCCTTTAATTTCTGAGTTCTTACTTTGCTGTTGATCCATTGTGATGGTCAGTGTGTAGAATGGGTTGAAGTATTTCCTGTAGAGCTGGTCTTGTTGTGGCAAATTTCCTCAATGTTTGTATATCAGTAAATGATTTGATTTCTCTGTCAATTTTAAAGCTTAGCTTAGCAGGATATAGAATTCTCGGCTGGAAATTGTTCTGTTTAAGTAGATTAAAGGTAGATGACCATTGTTGGAAACTTTCCACTTTGCTTGGAAAGTTTCATAAGAGAAGTCTGCAGTCACCCTGATGGATTTGCCTCTGTACATCAACTGGTGCTTACTCCTGGCAGCTTGAAGAATCTTTTCTTTTGTCTTGACTTTGGACAGGTTCATCACAATGTGTCTTGGAGAAGCTCTGTTAGAGTTGAGGCAACCTAGTCTGATATCCCTCTGAAAGGAGTGTGTCAGAATCTTTGGTGATATTTGGGAAATTTCATTTATAATATTCTCTAGTATAGCTTCGATTTCCCTGGGGCATTCTTCTTCCCCTTCTGGGATACCTATAACTTGTATGTTTGAACACCTCATAAAGTCCCATAATTCTATCAGTGAATGCTCTGCTTCTCTTTCTTCTTTTCTGCCTCTTTAACTATCTGAGTTATCTCAAGAGTTTTGTCCTCTATCTCTGAGATTCTTTCTTCTGCATGGTCTAATCTGTTGTTGATACTTTCTATTGCATCTTTAAGTTCCCTAATTGACTGCTTCAGTTCCTTCAGCTCTGCTATATCCTTTGTATATTCTTCATATCATTCATCTCTTATTTGATTCTCTTTTTGTATTTCCTTTTGGTTATCTTCCCATTTATCGCAGTTTCCTTCATTGTTTCCATCATTTCCTTCATTGTTCTCATCATCTGTATTCTAAATTCCCTTTCTGTCATTTCTAACATTTCTTTACAGGTGGACTCCTCTGCAGTAGCTTCTTCATGATCCCTTTGGGGGGTTGCTCTTGACTGGTTTTCATGTTGCTAAGATTTTTCTGATGATTCTTCCTCATGAGTGTTTTCTTTTATCTGTTTCCTTGCCCTAATTTTCTTTTCAATTCCTCTTGCTCTTTAAGTTACTATGCCTCTGGACTAAGGTTTCAATGAGTCTTTTGGTACAGGACCAGAAGTATGAGAAGACTGAAGATCATGAAGGGAAAAAAGAAAAAAGAAAAAAGAGAAATGAGAGGCAATGAGTAAAAGGGAATATTGAGAAAAAGAAGAGAGGCACAGAAAGAGGGAGACAGAAGCCGTATAGGTATACAATAGGGTACTTTGATCCAACCTTAAAAACCCCCAACCTCTGGGAGTGCCAGGTTGGGTGGTTCCCTTGAGGTCAGCAGCTCTTTGCTAGCCTGTTTGGACACAGTACCCACCTCCACTAAGTAGAGAGGAAAGACAAAAATGCTATAAATCAAACGAAAACAAGCAAACATATAACTTTATGGGATAAAATGGGGGGGGGGACCAAATAATAGAGGTAGAAACACTAGCAAAAATGAAGTTTTAATTGTTAAAGAAAGCAACAATGGAAAATTATATTTAAACTAGAAAAATGGAGAAAGAAAAGAAAGGGAAAAAAAGGGAAAAATATAGAGGGAAAATATTGAAATAAAAAAAAAACCAAACAAAGCAGTATATATATCTTGCTGAATATTGTCTGGGCAGCAGGTGATCTTCTTGGGTATGAGATATTAATCACAATGCTGACACAGTTATACAAGATGAAGACTGGAGGCCTCTGCTGATTTCTCAAACCCCACAGGATGGAGAGCCTAAATCTCCCCTCAGCCCACTTAAAAGGCACTTTACACTGTTAACTTTGGTGAAGCAGAAGGTTTCCCAGGAAAGCACTTGTTGCTAGGATCACTCTGGAAGTGGCTGTCCACTTACCCAGGGTGCCAAAACCAAACTCACTCTATGCTCCTGAGGGCCAAGGCTGTAAGGTGTCTCAGACCCCACTGTTAGGCTGCTCAGTCACTAGATTACTCGCCCAAGATCTCCTGCCCAATCCTTGCTCTGTGACCCTGAGGGTGCAGCTTGCCGGAACAGTTCTCCCACAATGGCTCCCTGTGGCCCACAACCAAACACTATTAGCTCTGTCCATCTCAGTGACTCAGCCTGGGGCCTAGACAACACTTAAAGTCCTCCACACTCTTGCCCAAGTTCTCCCAAGATAGTTCAACTGAGTGCCAAAGTCCAAAAAAAAAAGCAAAACAGCTCAAAGGTAAGGCCTTTCCAGTTTGAAATCTCACTGCTGCTGTACTTATAGCTGCTGACAGGATTAGATTGAATGAACACACGCAATCACTTGCCAGTTCTCCACTGCTTTTGTCCTCCTTATGGGGTCCAGAAGTCTCTTGCTGACTCCCTGTGTCCCCAAAGGGATGTTTCTGGGTAGATCTCACCAGCCAGAGATGCCTGGAGTCTTCTCTCCCCAGTCTCACTGTGCCCAGTTACAAGGAAGCTGTTACTCGGCCACCATCTTGCTCCTCCCCTCTACACTTTGATATAATTTACATATAATAAAATGTGTAGGTTTCTAAGTGTGTAGTTCATTGAATTAAAAAATACATATATACCAATGTAATCACTACCTCAATCAAGGTAGGGAATGTTTCCATCATCTAGAAACCTTCCTCATACTACTTCCTCATACTACTTCACAGGCAAGCCCTGTGCTGATGTCTACCACCACAGCTGAGCTCTTCCTATCCTGGGATCATGTTAGTGGGCCCTGGAATATGCCTTGTTTTGCTTCTTTCATACAGCATCATGTCTATCATCTATGTTGTTGGATATTTCATTGTTTGTTTCTTTTGACTGGTAATTATTAGTCCATGGTATGAATATGCCATAATTCAGTTGATATACACTTGGATTATTCCTAATTTTTGGCACTTATGAATAATGTGTACAGTTTTTATGTATTTTATTTTCTCTTTTCTTTTCTTTTTTTTGAGATAGAGTCTCTTTTTGTCACCCTCGATAGAGTCCCCTGACATCACAGCTCATAGCAACCTTAAATTCTTGGGCTTAAGTGATTCTTTTGCCTCGGCCTCCCAAGTAGCTGGGACTACAAGCACCCACCACAACACCTGGCTATTTTTGGTTGAGGTTGTCATCATTGTTGTTTAGCTGGACCAGGCTGGGCTCAAACCCACCAGCCTCAGTGTATGCGGCTGGCACTATAACCACTGTACTACAGACACCAAGCCTGAACATACATTTTCAATTTTTTTTGCTATGTTCCTAGGAGTAGAATTGCTGGATCATATGGTAATTACATTTAACAGAGCAACAACCTTACTTTTTCCCACAGTGACTGCACCATTTTATATTCCCACTAGCAATGCATATGGGTTCCAAGTTCTTCATGTCATCGCCAACTAACTCTGTTTCCTTCTTTTTCTTTCTTTTTAAATTATTGCCTCTTAGTAGCTGTGAAATGGTAACTTGTGGTTTTGATTTGCATTTTTCTAATGGCTAATGATGTTGGGCATCTTTTAATATTCTTATTGACCATTTGTATATCTTCTTATAGTTTTAGTTTTTATGTTTCTATTTGTTATCCATTTAACTAATTTTTGTGTAAGGTAAGAGTTGAAATTCAGTTTTCTCCTGTACAGATGTCCAGCTGCTCTAGCATCATTTATTAAAAAGATTATCATTTTCTACTGTAGGAAGAATTCTAAGATGTTTCCTGGGGTAGGCAAAGTAATGGCTCCACAAAATTGTCCACATCTTAATTCCTGGAACCTTGAATATTACTCTACATAGCAAAGACAAATTAAGGTAGCAGATGGAATTAAGGTTGCTGATCAGGTGACTTTAAGGTGGGAATATTATCCTGGATTATCCGAGTGCGTTTAATGTAATCACGAAGGTCCTTAAATGTGCAAGAGGGAGGCAGAAGAGAAGGTCAGAGTGATGTAATGTGCTAACAATTTGGCCTATTGTTGCCAACTTTGGAAACAGGGAGGGGCCATGAGCCAAGTACTGTAGGCAGCCTCTAGAAGGTACCACAGATAAGGAAACAGATTCTCCCTATAGTCTCCAGAAAGGAATGGAACCCTGCTAACACCCTGATTTTGGGCTAGGGAGACCCATTTGGACTTCTGAACAACAGAACTGTAAGATAATAAATTTATAGTTTTAACCACTAAGTTTATTAGTCGTTCTTTGTTATAGCAGCCATAGAAAACCAATGCAGTCCCCACGATCCCAGCCCCTTAGTGTACACACTTTGTTATCTCCTCCTTGAGGGTGGGTGGGATTTATGAATATGAGGGCCATCACTTCTCTAACCTTATATGGCAAAAATGATATTGCATATCTAATTAAAGTCTTTAATCAGTTGACTTTGGGTTAGTCAGATGGAAGACTAACTCAAAGATGGAAGACTTATCTTTCATTGGCCTGACCTTAAAAAAGGTTCAAAGTAAGAGACATTGTCTTGTCTGCCTGAAGGAGCAAACTGCCATGTTGTGGAGAGGGCCATACAGCAGAGAACAGTGTGGTCTTTAGGAACTGAGGGCTTCAGTCCCATAACCAAGAGGATCCTGCTTGGAGGAGGAGTCCAAGTTCCAAAGGAGAATGCAGCTGTGACTTAAACATCAATTTTACCCTCTTGAGACCCTAATCAGGGGGCCTAGGTACACCATGCCAGAACTTCTGACTTACAGAAATATGTGAAATATATAATTATATGTATAATAACAAATCAGTGTTATTTGGGGCTGCTAAATTTGTGCTAATTTGTTATACAGAAATAGAAAAATAATGCATGTCCCCACTGAATTGCCTCTATGCGTTGTTGAAAATCAATTGAGCATATATGTTTGGATCTGGTTCTGGTTCTTTCCCATTGATCTATGTGTCTACCTTTTTACTAAAATGACTATCATTTGGATTACCATAGCTTTATAGTAAATCTTGAAAATCAGATACTGGGAATCCTACAACTTTGTTATTCTTTTCAATTTTGTTTTGCTATTTTACATCCTGTGAATGTTCATACATTTTAAAATCAGCTTCTGCCTTCTTTCTTGAAGCCAGCCCTTATGTAAACAGTCTGATGACTGAGACCACCATGCTGTGGACAGCCATGTGTAGGAGCCCTGAGATACCAGACATGTGACTAATGCCTTCTTGGCCCTTCCAGCCTGGCCCAGCTGCCAGCTGAAAGCAGCAGAGTGAGTCACCATCTGAAGGAGAAGAACCACCCAGCTGAGGTCAGTTAACTTAGCAATAACAAAATGATTGTTATTTTAAGTTACTAAGTTTTGAGATTGGTTATGAGGCAATAGAATACTGAAAAGTAGGGCTACTCACTTTTTCTATTTTTTCTTGTGTCACTTCTGGTAAGTTGTATTTTTTAAGGAACTTGCTGATTCCACCTAAATTGTTGAGTTTATAGCCAAAAAACTTGTTTATAATATTTTATTATTTTTCTTGTAATATCTATAGGATCTGTAGTGATAGCTTCTCTTCCAGGCATTTTGAGTTTACGTATACCAAAACATTATGTTGTACATCATAAATACAAAGAATTTTTATTTGTCAATAAAAAAAGATATTTTGTAATTTGTGCTCATTCCTTGATCAGCTTTACTGGGTCTTTTCAATGTTTGTTTTATTTATTTATTTTTCATTTTTTTATTTTCTTTTTGAGACGGAGCCTCAAGCTATCCCCCTGGGTAGAGTGCCATGGCATCATGCTCACAGCAACCTCCAACTTCTGGGCTCAAGCGAGTCTCCTGCCTCAGCCTCCCAAGTAGCTGGGACTACAGGTGCCCGCCACAACGCCTGGCCATTTTTTGGTTGCAGCCGTCATTGTTGTTTGGCGGGTCCAGGCTGGGGATTCGAACCCGCCACCTTAGGTGTATATGGCTGGCACCTTAGCCGCTTGAGCCACAGGCACCGAGCCATTTATTTTTGTTTTTGAGGCGGAATCTTTCTCTGTTGCCTGGGTTAGAGTATAGTAGTGTGATTATACCTCATAGCAACCTCAAACTCCCAGGCTGAAGCAATCTTCTGGTATCAGCCTCCTAAGTAGCTGGGACTACAGGCATTTACCACCATGCCTGTAGAATTATTTTTAGAAAATTTTTTTGTGAAGACTGTATCTTGCTGGGTTGCCCAGGCTGATCTCCTGGCCTTCTGCCTTGGCCTCCCAAAATGCTGGGATTACAGACATGAGCCACTGTGCCTGGCTGTTTTTTTCAATTTTATTAATTTTTTTCAATGAGCTATCTTTTGGCTGTTTTATTTTTCTCTCTTGTTTTTAAATATGTTACTGATTTTTGCTCTTTATTTTTTCTTCCTTTCTATTTACTGTGGGTTTAATATGTTCTTCCTTTCTAGATTACTAATGTGTAAATTGGAATGAATGTTTTTTATCTTTGCTTTTTTCCCTATTATAGACCTTTATAGTTATGAATTTCCTTCCAAATGCTACTTTAATTGCATTCCATAAAATTGGACTTTTTTTGTTTTTATTATAATTCAGTTTAAATGTTTTCTAATTTTACTATTGATCTCTTCTTTTTTATGAGTTATTTAGAAGTATATTATTTTCCAATATTTGGAAGGATTTTCTAGATATCTTATTGTTACTATTTCTAACTTAATTCTATGTGGTTAAAAGACTTATTTTATGACCCAGAATATTTTGGTGAAAATTCCATGAGCACTTGAAAATAAAGTATATTTTGAAATTGTACAGTGCAATATTCTAAAAATGTCAGTTAGATCAAGATTATTGATAGTGTTTAAATCTTTTATATCTTTACTGATTTTTTGTCTCCTTCTACAAATCACTGAGATAGAGATATTAAAATCTCCAATTATTATTGGGGAATTGTCTATCTCTCTCTCTCTCATTTTTTGCTTTCAGTTTTTGCTTTATGAGTTTTAAAACTCAATTATTAGGTCCAAAGTTAGAATGTTTATGACTTTCTATTGTGTTAACCGTCTTTGTCATTATGAAATATCCCTCTTAATCTGTGGAGATACTTTTTGTATCTTTGAAGTCTACTTTACCATAATTTAATATGACCAGACTGGCTTTCATTTTTACAATTTTCATGATATATCTGTTTCCATTCTTTTACTTTCAAACCTGTCTATGTCTTTCTATTTCATATTCACGTAGTTGGGCATTGCTTTTATTATAAAAAAATCTATTCTGATATCTCTGTCTTTTAATTAGTGTTTAGCTCATTTATACTAAATTATTGATAAGGCTGGCTTTGAGCCAATTATATAGTTATTTGCTTTGTGCTTGTCTCATCTGCTTTGTGTTCCTCTTCCTCTTTTGTCACCTTCTTTGGATTAATTGTATATTTTATTGCATTTTTTAATAAAATCTCTGCTATTAGGATTTTATATGTTCTTTTGTTAATTTTTATTTTTTAGTAGTTTCAGGGATTACAGTAAGTGTTCTTATCACAGTCTATTTATAATTAATACTGATTCACTTCACATATTACTACTCTTACTTAACAAATCTAGAAATTAATCACATGTAACTTTCTTCCCCATTCTTTGTGCTATTGGCATAACTTAAAAAAATACATATGTATATAATAAACCCCACTTTATAGTGCTGTTACTTTTGCTTTGTATGGATATTTATCTTGTAAGGAAATTAAGGAAAAATCCAGTGTTTTAAATATGCGTGTTTACCTTTTTCAGTGATTGCTGTTCCTTCCAGCAGATCTGTTTCCCTCTGGTATCATTTCCCTTTAGCCTAAGAACACTCTATTATATCAGTAAAGAAGGTCTGCTGGCAACCAGTTCTGTCAAGTTTTGATAATCTGAAAGGTCTTTATTTCATCTTCACGTTTGAGGAATAGTATTGATTAATATAAAATTCTTGGATTACAGTTTTTATTCTTCATTTCAGTGTCCTTCTATGGTTGTCTGCTTGCCATTTTTTCCTAAGGAAAAGATAGCCATCATTTATGTCATTGTTCCCTTGTAACTTTTTTTGTATGTCATTTTGCTCTGGCTGCTTTTAAACATTTTCTCTTTGTTTTTGATTTTCAGCAGTTTTACTATAATGTGCTTACTTATGGTTTTCATTATATTTATCCTGCTTGGGGGTTCATTTAGTTTCTTGGGTTGGAAAGTTGATGTGTTTTGCCATACTTGTAAAAAATCTCTTCAAAATATTTTTTTTCCCCATCCCATCTCTGCTGTTCTCTGATACTTGAATTACATTTATGTTAGTGTGCTTAATGTTATCTCATACGTTACTGACATTATGTTTTAAATACTATTTTTATCTTTTACTTCAGAGCAGAAATTTTTATGAATCTAGCTATAGTTTATTGGGTATTTCTTCTACTGTCTTAAATTTGCTTTGAGTGAATCTAGTAAAATGTTGATTCTGACATTTTCTTTTCAGTTTCAGAATTTCCATTTGTTTCTTTCACTAATTTCTGTTTCTCTGCTGAAATTTTCTATTTGTTCACTCATGAAGGTCCTATTTTTCTTTAAGTTCTTAAACATAGATCTAATATCCTTTTAAAGTCCTTATCTATTGATTCTAACATCTGGGCCATCTCAAGATCTGTTATCATCAACTGCTTTTAAAAAATTATGAACCATATTTCTTGCTTAGTTGCATGTTTACTAATTTTTTTTGCAGTTTTTGGTCAGGGCTGGGTTTGAACTCATCACCTCTGGAGTGACGAGCACCCTACTCCTTTGAGCCACAGGCACTGCCCTGTTTACTAATTTTTTATTATTTGCTGGACATCGAGAATTATTCATTTAAAGGAATCTAGATTATGTTTTCTTCCTGTAAAGAATTTTGAGTTTTGTTCTGGCAGACAATGAATTTACTGGCAGCTCTCTATGATCTTACCGAGGCTTGGTTTTAGGTTTTGCTAGGCCAGAGTTGTATTAGTTATATATTGCTGTGTAACAAGTTGTCCCCCTCAAAACAACACTTTAAAACAACAACAAAAAGTTCATTATCACACTGTTTTTGAGAATCAGAAATCTGAGAGTGACTTAGAATGGTAGTTCTGGTTTAGAGTTTCCCAGAATGTTGCAGTTGAGCTGTCATTTGGTGGTGCAGTCTTCTAAGGCTCAATGGTGGCTGCAGAATACGCTTGCATACTTAATGCTTGCGCTTGTTTGCAGGCCTCTGCTCATTGCTGACTATTGGCCAGAGTCCTTTGTTTGTCTGGCTTGGGCTTCTCTGTAGGAGGAACTACACAAGGGTATGAATTATAGGAGGTGAACATCACTGGAACCATTGGGGAGGCTGACTACCAGCTCCCTCAGGATCTAGGGTAGTCCTTACTCTAGGGTAGGAATTTTTAACTATTGACATTTTAGGGCTGGAAAAATCTTTGTGGTGGTCGTGGGTGGGGGGTACTGTTTTGTGTAGTGTGGGATGCTTAGCAGCTTCCCTGGTCTCCACCCACTAGATGGCAGTAGCACTTCCCCTGATGACAGGCAAAAATGTCACTAGACACAGCCACATGTCCTTTGGGGAGGGAGGGGCAAAATTGCCCCTACACCCAAACTGAGAACCACTTCCCTAGGGCATACTCCTTATTTATGAAATATGGGCTCTCTAGGGGCTCAGCTCAATGTTTTAAAGATGGCTCCTTACTCTGGTTGGGCCAGGACTCCGCAGTGTTACCTTTAGTATCTCAGTTCTGCAGATACCTGTGTATCTACTGCCCTCTGTGGGGTCTTTTTAGTCTTTCCCTGCACATATGCACCCCAGCTTTCAGCCCAAATCTGCAATCCCTCCCTAGGTAGTTCCCTCCTCTATGATAGCCAGTTCTTTAAGTGTCAGGCACCTCATCAGCTAAACTCTAATCCTTGCCTCCTTATTGCAGCATCTGTGCTATCTCTGGGAGATTACTGGGACACCTTTATCCTTGCTGTGGTCAGGTGATTGTCCTAGGTCAGGAGTTTTGGTGTACACAGGGCTCTCCTCATATGCTTCATACTCCCAGGAATTGCAGACCTCAGCTGGCTGTTGTCCAGTGCTGGACAACACTTGCTGTATATATTTTGCCCATTTTTATAGCTATTGAGGTCAGAAGGACAAATAAGATGTCAACTACATCATCATGGTTGGAGTAGGAAACCCCAACAGAATGTTGATTTTTTTAATTAGAGAACCAACTTTAAAAAAATCAGAAGATTCTATTTAAAAATGAATCTCTCCTTTGCTCTTGAAAATCCTAGCTGTTAGCATGGAATGGCCTATCCCTACAGCAATGTTTGTCTGGACAGAGGTTTGTCCTTTGTCTTCATATTTAGGTTGTGGTTGTGCTCATTTCTGTGAATCAGAGTCTTTTACAAAAAGACAAAGATACAGTTGAGTTCTGTCCATGGAACTATACAAACATCTCATTTGGTGTTTCTTTTGATGGACAGTATGATTTTTCTCACATATGTTAAACTGCGCTTGCTATTACTGCATTTGAATTGGGACCCCTTCTTCTAAAATTTAGGGGCCTTAGGTGCAGGTGAGATTTAGGGAGGGAAAACATGCTGGTGTCATCTGTCTTGTCCGTAAATAAATTTTGGAGACTGTTTGATTAGAGGCAGCACATCTCCCAGATTTACCAGGCTGGGGTAAACCACACAGCCACCACCAAGTAATTAAGTGACTAGCTGAGGGGTTTGCTCTGATGTGGTTATCTGACCTCAGTCAGAAACTGTCCATTCTTCTAGAGGGCTTCTCTGGCAGGACATGGTTCAGTAGCAAGGTGCTGAAAGAAAACTCAAAGAGAAAAACATTACTTCACACCTGTCAAGGTCATCACCTGATTCAATTGCTACCCTCACCCTGTCTGAGGTTCTCTATCCTAAATGGGAATGCATTTTCCTGAGGGAGACCTCGTGTACAAAATCACAGAGATGATTATTAGATGAGCAAACAAGGAGGGATTGCAGACTGTGCTTAAGTGGGACTTGCAATCTCAAATGCCCGGGAGGCTGAGTAAATGAGATCAATGAATCAGGCCAGATGTTGAGCAGAAGGGAGTGCTGGGGTTTATGGCCTCTGGAGAGCCCATTCCCTGCTTAGGCAGTTTGTTTCTAAAATTTTAAAACATGAGCAGGACAAACAAAACCACACCTGGCTTTGCCTGCCAAGTCTGTTTGCAGATTCTGGCTCAAGCTTTTTGTTAGTTAAGAGAAAGACACCATTGTCAGTGTCCTCACATCTGGGGATGAGCACAGTGTGGAGGGGGTTAGTTTCAGTAGCTTGGAACATTCCCAGTGGATTCAGGGTGGGAGGGGGTAGCCCCAGGACAAAGAGCCCAAAGCTGGCTTGATGGCTGCTCTGAGCTGCCCCTCAGAGACCTTCTGTGTCTCACAGACTAGGATTGGTGTCTTCAAGAGTTTTTCCCTTCTAGATAGCTGGCTGGTGTTCAGTGGAGATAGGGCAGGGGGGTGTGAAGTGGCACTTCAGGCTGGCCTGACGGTTTCCCTGCACCTGTTTCACCCAGGTCTCTTTCTCACAGACCTGACCTTCCCATTCCAATCTGTGAGCACAACCAGGCTATAGTCCAAGGTCCTGCAGAGGTGGGGTAGGAGACAGGCAGTGGCCCACCTGAGTCATGGGGTCAGGAGAGGAGCTTACCCTGGACACTGCCTCCCCTTGGCCACTGCAAACAGCCCCCTCCTCCTTGTAGCCAACTCTCCTCTTCAGCCAGCCAGAAACATCCTCTCTTCTTACAGTCCATTTTAATTCTCCACATTCTCCACTTCTGGCCCAGGCTGATCTGTCATTGTCTTCACCTGATTGGTTACCTTGCAATGTCTGTTGGTTCCCTTAGATTTTTCTAAGTGTTCTTGAGAAAAATGGACACTTTTGGTTTCTAAATAGTATATATATATTTTTTTTTCTTTTTTTTTTTTTGAGACAGAGTCTCACTATGTTGCCCTTGGTAGAGTGCCATTGCATCACAGCTCACAGCAACCTTGAGCTTAAGTGATTCTCTTGCCTCAGCCTCCCAAGTAGCTGGGGCAACAGGCGCCCACCACAACACCTGGCTATTTTTGTTGTTGTTATTGTTGTAGTTGCCATTGTTGTTTGGCAGGCTCGGGCTGGATTTGAACCCACCAGCTCTGGTGTATGTGGCTGGTGCCCTAGCTGCTGAGTTACAGGCGCCGAGCATAAATAGTATATGTTTAAGAATGCTGATTTCAATTATCTTCACAGATTCATAAAAACACAGTTAAATGCTATGTATGATTTCTAAAAACTATCAGAAAACAAGGAATAGCAGGATCTTCCTTAACTTCATAACAACGTCTACATTCCAAAAGCCTATAGCAGCCAGGGAACTTGGTGAAGACATTTAGAATCATCTCCCTATCATATCATATCATCCCTATCATTAGCACCATTTTTGAGATCTATCACTCCAAGGCAGTGATTTTCAACCAGTGTGTCATGAGAGCATCTTAGGTGCCCCTTGAAAATTTTTAAAGATCATTAATTGAATTATTTTTGAAAGAAATTCAAGGCACAGTAAGTATACTTTTTTTTTTTGATCAGCATAATTTATGTGTGCTGTAGAAGTTTAACTACAGGTTCAAATGTGACGCGAGATAAAACACGTTGAAAAACACTTCTCTAAGGGATGATATGGCATAAGACGTGCCAGAATCAGAAGCGAGAGATAAAATCCTCATTATTTGCAGATAATATCTATATTAAGCTCTAATCTATCTAATGTAGATAATATCTATATTAAGC
Source organism: Otolemur garnettii (assembly GCF_000181295.1). NCBI lineage: Eukaryota > Metazoa > Chordata > Mammalia > Primates > Galagidae > Otolemur > Otolemur garnettii. The sequence goes on along the minus strand of NW_003852541.1, from coordinate 3,071,227 downwards.
TCAGATAATTCTATGTTAAGCTCAACTGAAAAACAGACAAAATAATAGAACCACTAGGGAGTTTAAGCAAGAGTTTTGGATATATGCTTAGCCCGCAGATGCCACCAGCTTCTCTCTACTTAAGCAACAATCAAACGTAAGTCATGGAGCCTCTTGGTGCCTGCGCAGAGGTGCTGGGGAGGTGGCATCCTGGAGAGGGCATGGCAGCTCTGTGCCACCCCTAACCCCATGTGTTGGCCTCTGCATCTCTGTTTTGTTGTTCCTGAGTTTTAATTTAATTAATTAGTGAGACTGAGTGTCACTCAGTCAGAGTTCTCATTCACTCAGAGCTCTATGAGCTCAAATGCCTGGGCTCCAGCAATCCTCTTGCCTCAGCCTCCCAAGTAGCTGGGACTACAGATGCCTGCCACATTGCCTGGGTAATTTTTCTTTTTTTTAGTAAAGATGAGGTCTTGCTCTTGCTGAGAATGGTCTCTAACTCCTGAGCTCAAGTGATCCACCAGCCTTGGCCTCCCAGAGTGCTAAGATTTCCTGAGTTATTTGTAACAAACCAGTGAACAGACAGAAGGCAAAGCCTCTAACTACCTTAATTAAAAAGTGGTTTTTATTAATCTTTTTGGTTTTTATTAAAAAAGTGGTTTTTATTAATCTTTTTATTGATTCAATCTGGGAACTGGAAAACACAGAAAAGTCCTTGCTCTGTACATGTAGAACAGTGGCACTTCCAGTACTACCGCAATGCTGGGTATTGAAGTGATAGCAGAGTTTCTCCTCGACAGTTACAAGGTTCTTTTCAACCAGTTCTAAAACAGCTGGCTATTACCAAATCCCATTGGTCTTAACAAATGATGAGACATTGACAGTCAAATAAATTATCTTTACTGAAAAGTGAAGTAAAGAACCATGTATGTAGCAAATATATTGTAAAAATGTTAATATTCAAAAAATACTTACAAAAGCTAACTATGTAACCAAAACATGTATATCCCTATAATATTCTGAAATTAAAAAATGAAACAAAAAATCTTGTAAAATTCTTCATAGGAAAAAGTTCTTAATAAAAAGTAACCATGGGTGGCACCTGTGGCTCCAGGAGTATGGCGCCGGCCCCATATACCAGAGGTGGTGGGTTCAAACCCAGCCCTGGCCAAAAAAAAAAAGAAGTAACCAAAAAATGGAAAAGAAGGTTGCCATTTACAATAGCAAAAATGCAAAAAGCATCCTGAAGTCAACCTAACAAACAGGACTTCTCTATAGAAGAATTGAATGTCCTAGTAAAGAGTGTAACAGATGAGATGCCTCAATGTTATAAGGCTCTCAACTCTTTCAGATTCATCTGTCCCTTAAATGCAGTCCTGATCAAAATCCTAGCTAGAATTGTTAAGGAAGTGAATAAACTTCATCATGAAATTTGTGTGGAAGACTCAACATATAAGAAAAATATTTTTTTTTTTTTTTTTGAGACAGAGCCTCAAGCTGTCCCCCTGGGCAGAGTGCCGTGGCATTACAGCTCACAGCAACCTCCAACTCCTGGGCTCAAGCGAGTCTCCTGCCTCTGCCTCCCAAGTAGCTGGGACCACAGGCGCCCGCCACAACGCCCGGCTATTTTTTGGTTGCAGCCGTCATTGTTGTTTGGCGAGTCCGGGCTGGGGATTTGAACTGGCCACCTTAGGTGTACGTGGCTGGTGCCTTAGCCGGTTGAGCTATAGGCGCCGAGCCAGAAAAATATTATAATACATTTGTGTACCCCTCAAATTTATATGTTGCAACCTAATCCCCAATGTGATAGCAGTAAGAGGTAGGGTCTTTGGCAGGTGATTAGGTCATGTGGGTGGAACCCTCATGAATGGTATTAGTGCCCTAATGAAACAGACCCCAGAGAGCTTCCCCATGTGAGTAGACAGCAAGAAAGCACCATCTATGAATGAGGAAGAGGACCTCACCAGACACCAAATCTGCCAGTGTCTTGATCTGGCACTTTCCAGTCTCCCAGTGATAAATTCTTGTTGTTTACAAGCCTCTCAGTTAATGGTATTTTGTTACAGTAGCTTGAACAGATTAAGACAAAGATCGAAGTCAATTTTGAAAAATTTTCAAGTAACAGAATAGCAGAGAGTAGGCAAGACAATTTCTGAGCAGATGTTCTGGCACGCTGCAAAGGATGTGGTTGTGGAGCCAGTGGAGGCTAGGACATTAAGACCACAGAATGAAGAACTCAAAACTGACCTAGGGTACACGGGAATTTGAAGTACAATAAAGGTGACACCACCAAGGAGTGTTGAAAAGGGCCAAGCTGCTTGGTAGATGAGGCTGGGAAAGCTGACTGGCTTTGAAGCTGGACTTCTGCTTCACCTCAGTATCCCAGGTGGCCTCTGGATGGATAAAAGGAAGGGAAAACTTTAAAGCTGTCAGAAGAATATGCCAGATAACATTTTTGTGGACTAGAGCTGGAGAAAGACTTCTTAAATAAAACTCCCACAAGCAAAGTTTAGGTGAAAATGGATGGATTTGGCTAAATTAAAGTCAAGGCTATCTGTTCAGTGAAGAGCACCACAGCCCATGTCAACAGAGGGAGGACTGGGAGAAGAGGTTTGTGATGTCTGCAAATGCTGAGGGAGGACTATTAGAGTGTAGAAAGGTGTCCTGCCAGTCTTCACAAAGAGATATTTTCCCAGTAGGAAAACGAGAAGGGAGAGGAGGAGTGTCTTCAGAAGGGATGCCCAAATGGCCAGCAAATGTCTGAAGAGACTCAAGACATGCTAGCCATCCAGATATACAATAGTAAGATGCTCTGTACACTTAGCAAAGTGGTGACATTGAAAAGGTGTATGGTATCAAGTGTCAGTGAGGTTGTGTGCTGAAATGCTCAGCACAGCTTGTGCAGGTGCAGGTAGGTATGGCCATTCTGGCAGGCAATTGGGTAGCATTTAGCAAGATTGAGGGTGCCCATGCCATTAATCCAGAAATCCTAGGGACATGCATAGCTACACCTCTGATGGCATTGCTTCTGATAGCAGGGACCATGGCCACGGGAATGTTATAGGTTCAACATGGATGCAAATTTCGGTGCATGATGCAGGGCAAAGAAACACTGAATGAAATGTTTGTACAGTTCCATGGACAGAACTCAAAAACAATGCCAAGAGAGGGGAGTGGAACGGAAAGGAGTTTAGAGCCCAACATTGCTTATGTAAGTCAACAACACAGGTGCAATTCCACCCCAGCGCTTCACAGGGAAGCATTTATCTTTAAGGACTGGCCATACTATGCACCTGTTGAGGGAGGGGATACTACAGGGGATATGGGGAGAGGGAAGGATTACATGGAAAAAAATAAGTTGGAGGCTTGCATGCATTTGTGTTAACAAAAGCTATGATCTGAGGAGTGAGATGTTAGCACAGATCTCTGCAGCAGAAAGACAAATAATTGAAAGACAAGCAATTTCCAGGTTTTAAAGTAAATTCACAAAAGTCATTACTTCCTATATGAAGGAGCTGTTAAGTATAGATGGAAGAATTGGATTTTAGTCCAGGCAAAAGAAACTTTAACCCATATGATACCCCAGACATTGTGAGGAATTGCTGATGATTTTAAAGGTAATTGAAAAATTAGAAGGAAAAGGACCTTTTGCCTCTTTGCACTCCTGAAAGCAAGATGGGTCACCAGCAGAGCCACCTGTGAATGTTCACTCGGCCAGGTTCTCACTCTTGTTGAATCAGCTCAAACCTGCACAGCCTCATCTGGAAACACAACCTCAATGTGTGCTGCCAATATTTCCTTCAGGATGAGAAGGATATCAGCTTCATTAGGTCCAACTAAGTCATCTTCCTTGAGTGGATTATCCGAGGGGCCAATTCAGTGAATGAAACCATTCTAACTCTTTGTATATAAGGTAAAGTTTTAAAAAACATTAAAAAAAAAAAGGAAAAGTACTTTTGTGTTGTCTCAGCTCTGGAAAGAAGAAAACAAGGGGAAGCAGCAGTGAGGATGTGAGGATGCAGCTGCTGAGATGCTCCCGGTGTCAGGAGCCACGCAGTGCACAGGAGTGCCGCCGCGGCTGTTTTCTCTATTGCTGACAGCCACCAACTTCTGTTTCACAGGTGGCTCTTGGCTCTTACAGAGGAAGGTAAAGGCCTTGCCTGAAGTTGGGGAGGAGTAGATGGACTTTGCATCCAGAGCCTGTGCTGAGACCTGGCCTTGTGGCAGGGGCGCAGGAAACAGCATCATAAAGGTGACTCCATAATGGAATGGTACACAGCAAGACACAAAGCAGCCACAGATGAGGACTAAGAGTTCCATAAAGAGGATGAGGAAAATTTACACAAATATAAGGACTCATTAGAATGCTAATTTTCCAGAACAACATGTTCAAAGTAAGTGAAGGAGTTTACTTAAAAGGAAACTGAAACCATAAACCATATTTCAAGAAGCATTTTACTTGGTAAGTCCTTAAAGAATTAGCAATCAATAATGCATTACCACCTCACACAGTTATTAGCCCATTAACAAATGCATTTTATAAAACTCTGGGTTGGTGAGACCATGAGGGACAGGCCGGGATAGCAGGTGGAAGCTGGTATGTTTGGGTTGGTGACAGAGACTCCTGCAGCAAGTCAAACTGTGAGAGTCCTGCTGTGCCCTGAAGATGCATTTGGTTGGAGGAGGTGCTGCCCCCACAGATGAGAACATGACCAGGTCTCAGGACCTCTCCGCTCACAGATTCCATTCAGAAATGATTATGTCCTATGCTTGCTTCAGTGGCACATATATAGAAATCATTATGTCAAGTTTAAGACAATGACCTCAACTCCAAATGTGGCTGAATGTTCCTTCCGGGGAAGCTGCCTTCCCTATTTCTCTGCCTAGAACCTCTCTCCCCAGCTGCCAGCCTAACCAGGGAGGCCGGCTTCACACTCAGCCTGGACAGTGTTGGAAGCTGTCTGGCTTAGGCCCTTTCATGGCTCCTTGAAACTTCCCTGTTGGATTTTTCCCTCTGTAACTTATGTATTGGGGGTGATGCGCCTTTTCCTCTGCCAGCCTCTCCTGGTGTCTTCAGTGTTTGTTTTTTCTGCATGCAGCCTCCTCTTTGAGTTCCCTCGTCCTTTCAGGCTGAGGGTCTCCAGAAGCGTCTCGCATCCTTGGCCCTGTAGGACTCCCAGACGGAGGTTGCTCCCCATGGCACAGCCTGCTCAAAATCTGCTCCCATGGTGATGGCTCTGTAGATGCTGGCTTCCATGTGAGAGTCAGACACCAGGCCTCTAGGTGACCCCATGGCTAGAAGTGAAGGAGGTGCGGAGGGGGGAGCATTCATAGCAAGGCAAAGGCTCTCTCCAAGTACATACGCCCCAAACACTCTCTTCCTCAGACTCTTCTTGCAGCTCCTGTATATTCTCCTAGATGGTGAGGGAGTTCGGGAATTGGCACACAGGCTGGACTTTGGTGTCCTTATGTACTTTTGAATTCCATATTGATTGTGTCTTATAGTGACCATTCATTCAGCTTGCATGCTTGAGCCCTTCTGTGTCTTGGGCCTACTACACGAAGGTCAAGTAAGCAAAGGTACCTGATATGGACTCTGTCTTGAGGATTCAAGGATGCAACTGGGACTGGGTGAGCAAGAAAGACAGATCTGCCTTATGACCCCAACATGAGCTGACTGCATACTTAAGATGTTCAAGCCCAGGGCTAGGTAGCAGTGTCTGCTAGGAATCTGCATTGTAAGTGACAGAAAATCCCACTTAAACAGGGTTAAACTCTAAAGGGAATTAATGATTCACGTCGCTGACAAGCCCAGAGATAATCTCTCTGGCTGCAAGTGAGGCTTGATCCAGCTATTGAAATGATGTCACTAAGAACCATCTCCAGTCCTCTGGGATTCTCTTGCTTTGGCTGCTGGAGTCATCCTTGGCCTGGCTCCCACCGTGGAAGTAGATAGCCACTGTGGTTCCCACCTCCCATTCTACAGCAGTGACTTGGGATGCCACTGGAATTAGCGGAAATGAATCCATGTCTGAAAACCCCAAAGTGCAACCTCTCGCTGTCCTATTGCCTCCCAGTAGGTATGTGGAACCCCCTCACCCACCCCTGGCCTGGTCAGTGATGCAGACTCAGAGACCATGAAGTGCTTATACCGGAGACCAGCAGAGTGTGCAGAGCTGTGTCGGTAGCCCATTTTAGGAGCTTGGGCCAGGCTGGGTAACAGGCCTGTGCATCAGGCTAAAGCAGTTGTCCTTTATCTCCTAGGACATGGGAAGCAATGGCAGGTTTGCAGCAAGGACATAGAGGGATTGGCTCCAGGATTTGGGGAAACCACCAGGACTCTGAGTGGAGGGACAGGAGTTGAGTTGGTGCTAAGGTTGCCCACCTTGAGGACTGTGGTGGCACCTGGGAGCATGTATCCCTCAGCTGGGATGTGCAGCCCTGGGCACCAGGCAGTGTCTGGGCATTGTGCCACACCACCACCATACTGATCCTCACCCTACGCTGTGGGCTGGGGGTTGTCACTGCCATTGAATGGATAAGGAAATGCAAGTTCCCAAGAGTGGGTGGGCCATAGTACATCCACTAGGGAACGGCTGTGTGTGGCTCTGTGTCAGGCACTCCATCCACAGTGTCTCACCGCACATTGAAGGTGGCCTTCCTGATGCTGCCCTGGTGCTTCCTGTCACCACTGAATGTAAAGCAGGATGCGGAGCGGCTGGCTCCTTCTCTCCAGCCCTCCCCTGTGTCTCTTTCCTCCCCCATGACTGGGCCCCGAGGGTCTTCACTTCCAGCTAGGCTCTGGCAGCAGCCCCACCTATGATGGCACCACAGCCTGTCCCTGGCCCCAGCTGCAGATCATGTCCATCCATTAACTTCCAGAGTCTGAAGTGAGGCTGAGCAGTCTGCAGGCAGAGCCTCTGCCCAGCTGTACATGACACTGAGCTCCAGGGTGACCCTCCACTTTACAGTCCCTATGTCCCACACTTTATTGATGCTTGCAGGAACAGGTATTCTTGTTACTGAAAACCACAGAGGACTCTTCACCAGGACACATCCTGTGTCCCTCTCACATTCCTTATCCCTATGCTGTGTCCTGGCTCTGCTTCTGCCCAGTTGCTCCATGCTGCTCACCAGCTGGCTAAGGGGATATGAATATTTTCCTAAACAATTCTGCAGGATCTGGTGAGTTCTTTTCTGGAATGTTGAAGACTTGTGGTTGCATTTAGGGCATGCACAATCCCTCTTCTGAATTCTAGACAAAAATCCTCCCAGGGTAACATCTAACCCCCTCAGACTGTCTGGGTTCCACGGCCCCTCCCTTGCCAGGTCACATGCTTAACACCTGCGATCCTGACACAGGTGCCCCAGCAGAGAGGGGCCTGCAGGGGCTGGAAGTGTGTTTGTGCTCTTCTGAAGCTGTGGGCTGTTCCATCCACACCAGGCTCCACTGGGCTCCTCTCCCTTTCTCAGTGGTGAAGGTCTCCCTCAGTTATGTAAATGGGGGTGAGCCATTTTCATGGTCCCGCAGCAGAAGTGAGAAGATGGCTTTTCTGAGTGATTTTAAAAACTGCCTCACTCCTTGTGGATACAGTTGGTGCTTGGAGAGGAGGTGGGTGGCTCTGGGTTAAATGAGTATAATGATGGGAATCTTCCTGCTTCCAGAAGATCTCTGAGCCGCCTCCGAGGAGGCAGCCCGCCAGCCCGCTCTGGAGCTGGTCCCTGTGGTTGGTGTTGCCTGTATGAGCAGCATCTCCCCTGCCTGCATCCCAGGAGGGTTGTTATGTCCTTGTGATGGCCTGCCCTGTGCTCCAGATCACCTTGAGCGATAGAGAGAGGGGCGCAGGTCTACCACCACCCATACCTCTGTTCATGCATCCAATGAGGCCTGACAGTATAGACATGGCTGGTCTGGCTAGTAGCCACTCTCAGAGAGAACAGCCCAGGAGGTTTAGCAGACAGCCCAGGCACCAGGCTGGGCTCTTCTCCCTGCACCCTCATCCCTCCCCTGGGTCCCTGTACCTCTGCTTCCTCCCCTAGCTGGGCCCTTCCCTCCTGCACCCTCTGCTCCCTCCCCTAGCTGGGCCCTTCCACCCCTGCACCCTTCCCCAGCTAGGCCCCTCCCCCCTGCTTCCTCCCCCAGCTGGGCCCCTCCTCTCTGCATTCCTCCCCAGCTGGGCCCCTTTGCTCTGCACCCTCCCCCAGCTGGGCCCCTCCCCAGGACACCCTCCCCTAGTTGGTCCCTTATCTTCCTGTAACCACCTCCAGCTGGGCCCCTCTCCTCTGCACTCTCCCCCAACTGGTGGTCCCCTGTGCACCCTACCCTAGCTGGGAACCTCCCCTCTGCACCCTCCCCCAGCTGGGCTCCTCCCCTCTGCACACTCTCCCACTAAACTCCTGCCCTCCCCTCTCTAACTCTCCCCCAGTTGGGCTCCTCCCCTCTGCACCCTCCCCTCTGCACCCTCTCCCAGCTGGGCCCCTCCCCTCTGCACCCTCCCCCAGTTGGGCCCCTCCCCTCTGTACCGTCCCCCAGTTGGGCTCCTCCCCTCTGTACCCTCCCCCAGCTGGGCCCCTCCCCTCTGCACCCTCCCCCAAGTGGGCCCCTCTCCTCTGTACCCTGCCCCAGCTGGGCCCCTCCTCTCTGCACCCTGCCCCAGCTGGGCCCCTCCTCCCACCATTTGGGCCTCCTTTCTGCACTCTCCCCAGCTGTGCCCCTTCCCTCTGCACCCTCCCCTAGCTGGTTCCCCTCCCCTCTGCACCCTCCCCCAGCTGGGCCTTGCCTCTGTGCCCTCCCCTCAGCTGGGCCACTCCCCCTGTGCATCTCCACTGCAGAGGAGGGATCACAGTAGACCAGCCTGGGCTCCTTGACTTGCTGCTATTGCTTGTGATCACCAGCAAGTGGAGGCTGTGGCAGTGGCCCGTAGGCCATACCTGGACATTATTTGAGGGTAGGCAAACACCATGAATGTGGCATGGAAGGTTTGTTCTCAGCTAAGGATGTCCCCTCCTCCATGAAGCCCTCACCCAGTGACTCCCATACTTCAGAGCATCCAGAGGCCTCTCAGCACTTCTGAGTTCTCACAGTGGAAACACTAAGGTGCTGGAACAAAAGAAAGTGCCCAGCAACAGCCAACTTAAAGAACGCCTCCTGGCATGGGCCTCTGCCAGCGACAGGCTTACTTCCTGCCGGCCCACTTGTTCCGGAATCAGGTTCGTTCACTGTCCTGCTGAAAACCCTCCAAAGGCTTCCCAGGACTGAATAAAACCCCCAAGTCCTCAGCATGGCTGATAGTGCCCCACACTGCTGCCTGTCCTCGCCTCCTGCTCCACGCTCCCCACGCACTCTGCTCCAGCCACATAGGCACTTTTCTGCCTCTTGTTGCTGCCCCAGGGTCTTTATAGTTTGCTCCCTTCTGCTTGGAGACCTTCCCCTAGATATCCAAATGGCTGGTGCACCCGCTCAAGCAGCAGCTTCTTAGTGCAGCTCCCTTCTCATGCGCTCTTTGTTTAAAAAGTTTATGTTGAATCCCTTCTAGGTCCTAGACACTGAACACATAGCAGTGAAAAAAGCCAAGTCTCTGCCTCCAGAGCACACATTCTAGAGGATACAGATAGGAAACAGACCAACACATAGATACACAGCATGGCAGATGGTGACACGTGCTCAGGAGAGAACAAGGTGGGGTGAGGTTGGGGTATGCAGGTGTAGTAGGGCCAGCTGTGGGAGGCCTCTGGTAAGTCCAACAGTTGAAATGACACCTGAAGAAAGTGAGGAAGTCGTCTCAAGGCCAGCAGATGGAGTTGGGTTTCAGGCAGTGGAGGCGGGAGTGGGCACAGCTTGTCTAGGGAAGGGCAGGGAAACCTCTGGGCAAGAGTGGCGCAAAGTGAGCTGGTGGAGGGGTAAGAGGTGAGGACAGAAAAACACCCCCTCCATGGGCTCTAGTATAGGCTCTCAGAACACACTCTGGTCACTTTCTGGGGGTTGAGACTTAGACCATGCTGTGTCTTCATGAATGTCCTACTCACTTAGGTCTATGGCCCCCAGCTCCTGGGTACCACCTGCCAGGGTGTCCCCCTGTACACTTGCAAAAGAACATTGCCAGTGAGGGTGTGGACACCACCCCCAGGTTTCAGCTCAGGAGCCAGTCCATAGAGGGGTTGGTGCTTTACTGGGAGAGAAGCCTGTTGTGCCTGGCAGGTAGGCTCAGTCATGTGTTCCTTTGGGAGTCCCCCAGAGTCTGAACTGGGCTGTGGCAACCCATCTTTAGGGGCTTGGCAGAGGCTCAGGCTGAGTTAGGATTCTTGGCTGCAAATGTCAGATGCTAGCTCAAATCAGTATGGCTCTTAGGACTCAACTATTACTGCATCCAAGGGACCCTGGTAGTAGGCTCCACATGTCTGGACCCTCTCTTGTCCACTTCTAGGACCTGCCCCAGGCCAGCTTCTTCCCCTTCAGGCTCTTAACAGTAGCCAATCTTTTTACCGACTCTCTCCTCCTGGAAAAATATGTGCCTTGGTTCCGGTTAAAAAACACTGAGGAAGGATGCTGATTGGTCCAGCTTGAGTGGACTATCCACTCCTGCAGCAGAGGACAGAGCACTGTGTCAGACTGGCAGGTCCCCTCCTAACCAGAGATAGGCAGTGTCCCCAAGAGGGCAGGGGCTGGGCAAGGCAAAACAGGACTGGTCTGTATCTCACCTCTGCACCTAGGTTCCTGGCTTGTAGCTGAGACCCTTTTCACAGCTGCCTAGATGTAGGGAAGAAAGACGAAACCACTGACCCCACATTTTGGCACACACCAGAATCTGAGACTCCTGACACCAGCATTAACATCTACTGGTTATGACTGTGCCCCTATAGTGAGTGCTCCTATGCCAGGCCCTTTAGATGAAAGCCCGGTACAGGTGTGAATCTTCCCTAGGTATGACTATTCCCATTTTTCATATGGGTGATTCTTGGAGGCAAAGTCACCAGCCTCACAGGGCCATATCTGCATCTAGCATCTGTCACCCATGGACATGGCCAGGTAGAAAAAGATTCTTTAAAATGCCAGTGTGATGGAAATAAAATAATAAATTGTTAATATAGGAAAAGGAAAATAAATAAGCCAGATGGAATTATGGGATATCTTCCACAATAAAAGGGTGAGATAAAACAGGAAAAGAGACACAACCATTTTTGAAAGTTAAAAGTAGAGGAGTAAACAGCGTTAGCCAACAGAACAAATAAGACCAGAGAAATTGTAAAATAGGGTAATTAAAAATACGTGAATCCAGATGATCCAGAAGGAAGGGCTGGAAGCTGCCTGGGGCTGGGCTCCAGCCTCCCACATCCCCCTTCCCAGGCCAATGGCTGGCAGCACCCCACATTGGCAGAATGCCAAAGGAAGAACTCACAGGCAGTCAAGCTCCCTGGCTCTGGAATTGGGAACCCTGACCACACATGCTGCTCCCCTATAGGAGCTCAGACCAGACAGGGAGCTGGTGGGCCTGGACTCCTTCCTCCACAGGTCTGGGTTCAGTGCCCACTTCTCTAGCTGATAAAAGTGAATGAGGATAATCCCTTCCTGATTCAAGTACTTTGCATCTTCATGAAGCATCCTGCATATGCATCTGTTTAGAGACTCTTGTCAATTCAGAACTGCTCACATTGCAGACAGGCCTCCCTGTGGTTTGCCCTGATCTAAGAGGATTAACTGCCCACTGGGGAAGGCAGTGGAGCCTAGGGACCAAGTGCTGGGGTCTTTGACATGGACACCTTTCTCAGCCTTGCCTGCTGGGCGTCTGTCTCTGGAGGTGAGCTCTCAGGAGCCCTGGGGTCTGCCCAGTCCATGCCAGCCTGGGTGGAGGCTGCAAGCTCAGTGGCTCTGGAGCACAGTCGCGACTAGCAGGGCTCTGGTGTCTGAGAGCAGCGTCTTTTCAGGAGCCTGCAGACAAGGGGATGTGCGTGTTGTTGCTGGGATACCACGGAGCACCCGGAAGCTTGGCCCAGCTGCTCACTGGTGATGGCATTGATTTTTACCAAACGACCGTACCATTTGTGTGGCCCTGCAGCTCCTGTGTTTGGGCAGACCTGGGGCCTGGGGTCTGGGGAGTTGGGGCTGGCTGTCAGGGGACCAGATGGCTCAGCTCTGATCACTGAATGGGATCCCTCTTGGGAGGCTGCAGCCTTTGAAGGGCCACTGCTGTCTGGCCCTTGTCTCCTCGCACAGCACCTTCTCTGTGCCAGGCATGAGGGATGGTGCAGTCACCTCATACCTCCATGGGCTTCACCTCCCAGTGGGGGGACACAGATGAGGCACACAGCAACAAGTGCGGGTGCTGAGAAGGTGGAGGAAGAATGGAAGGAGGTCCAGTGATGGGGAGGTCGACAGTACTGTGGGGTGACCTTGGATGATCAACCTCACCTCTCTGAGCCTCGGTTTTCTCATCTATAACATGGAGATGTTAAAAATAGTTTGTACCTCAGAGAGATGTTGAAAGAATTAAATGAGATGAGCCATTTGGAATATTGCTACACACATAGTATATGCTTGACATTTTTGAAGTGTTGTGGGCTGAATTTTGTCCCCACAAAGTTCATGTGTTGAAGTCTAACCAACACCACCTCAGAGTGTGACTATTGGAGATAAGACCTTTAAAAAGCAATTAAATTGAAATGACCAATGGTCTTCAAAGAAGAGGAGATTAGGGCACAGACATACACAGAGGGACGACCCCATGAGGACACAGGGAGAAGATGCCATCAATAAGTCAAGGAGAGAGACCTCAGCAGGACCCACCATGTTGACACCCTGACCTTGGACTTTCAGCCTCTAGGACTGTGAATGACTATGTTCTGTTGTTCAATCCATCTAGCTCAACTGGAGCCCAATACACAAATACAAGTGTGAGCCGTGGTGATTTCTGTGCCTCAGTGCTTAGCCTAGGGCAGACATGAGACAGGCATCCGGGAGTCTGTGACTGTCTCCCGTAGTGGAGATGGCCACACAGGGTGGCTGCAGTGGGCTGAGAGGCAGCTACTAGTGCATGGCCTGGGGCTGGTCATGGCTGTGGGGGAGGAGTGAGGTTCGGCAGCTGCTGTATCTACTGGGGTGCTATGCAGGCCAGCTCTGCCATTTGCTTTCTCTACCCAACAGCATGAGTAGGGGTCTGTGTCAGTGGCACATGGGACATCCTTGCTCAGCTGGTCTGCTGTTGATTGGACATTTCCATCCTTTCCAACATTTTGCTATTAACAGACAGCACTGGAGGGAGCAATCTCATGCGGCCCCCTTGGGTACTCGGGCAAGATTATTCTCGCCAAGGTAGAAGTGAATAGCTGCCTCGTGGGACATGTGGATTGTTAATTTTAATTTTAATAGATGTTTTTTTCCTGTAGACTTATCATTTTAATGATATCCTAAAACTCAGAGTAGCCAGCCAATGGGGCCTCTGGGCTTAGCCTTTGTGAGAGATGGTGGGCCTTGCCACACCCTAAAGCAGGTCAGTGTAGCAAGGCATGATATAGGGGCTGCAGCTGCTTCCCTGTTTCTTCATATAATATTGGGGGGCCTTGACGGTGAGGGAAGCAGGAGATTGTCTTTTCTAACTATGAACAGAAGAGGTGGGGAGGGCCCAATGCTGCAAACGAGGAGAAAGACTAGGGCCTGCCCCTCTCTAAAACCCGCAGCTGGTGCCTAGGGGAGGGCAGCCCAAGTGTAGGCCCCCACCTCTTCTCCCTTCTTGCTGGCATCAAGCTGATAATTGCTACTCTGGGTGATAAATGAACTCATGGCTGCTTTGCTCTGTGGTCTCCATGCATCAGGCCTAGATCTCTAGGACCATGAAACAGGGAACCTCAAGTTTGACCCCAATGGGAGCAGCCCCATCTTCCCCTTCTCTAGAATAGAGAGGCTGAGGTGGGCATGCATCATGGAGTCCTGAGAAAGGACTGAAGACACCAGATTACTCAAGATGGCCCATTGTCCCTAATTTATATTCCCTCAGCAGCATTGGTGGGGACCCATTCCTGAGGCCAGGCAGTGCCATGTCTGTTGAGAAGGGGCAGGGGCTGGGTCTTCCTATGCGCATCCTTGGTGAGGTCCCTTGTTGGGGTTCATGGCCTTTTCTCCCCTTGTATGGGTAGGCCTGAGCTAGAGATGAGAGGTGGAAATCCCGGGTGGGCAGGGCCCTGGGAGGGTGCAGAGGGAGGGTGGGACTGGAGCCTGTAGGCCTGGGTGCAGGTGGGGACCTGGGCTGAGTACAGAGGGAAAGGGAGAGGGAGGTGGCCACTGAGGCTCCATGGTGCTCATGGTCTTGAGGATGCGGGGAGAGGAGGGGATCACCTGAGAGGCTGAGCCCCATCCCTCCACCTGTGATGATAGGGACAGAAGGTCAAGGGAATGTGTTTCCTGGTCAGATTTCAGTGCAGTAACTGGGGATCCCCTGCTACCTTTTCACTGAGGTCTGGGGTTGCAAACTGGACCGTCCCAAGGGCCAAGTGTTCCAGGAGGGCAGAGAGGCGGTGGCTTCTTGGTTCCAGCAAGTTGCTGTGCATCAGGATGTGGATGCACATCTTTGGGTTTTTTTGGAGAAACTATAGATCCCAATTTCAATGTGAAATTCTCTGTATTGGGTTCCCAGGGCTGTGATAAGAAGATGAAGACTGGGGCCAGATATCATCCATTCTCTTCACAGTCCTGGAGGCTGGAAGCCCAAGATCAAGGTGCCAGCAGGCATGGTTCTCCTGAGGCTTCCCTCTTTTGCTTGCAGAAGGTGTCTTCTCTGTGCCCTCACATGGTCTCCCCTCTGTGAGGTCAGGTCTGTGTCCTACTCGCTTCTTGGAAGGACACCACTCACAGCAGAACAGGGCCCACCCATATCTCCTTGTTGTGCCTGAATTACTTCTTTAAGGGCCCTGCCTTCAAATACAATCACATTCTGAGATACTGGGGGTTAGTACCCTAATGCATAAATTTCTGGGGGTACAATGCAGGCCTTGGTATCCCCTAATGGTTTAATTTTGGCTTTCTTTTACAAAATTTGGAAGCTCTATTGGAGCAAACCCACCCATCCATGAGCTGGATTGTGCCGGAGAAAGGCCTGTCTGAGGCCTCTGATTTCAGGTCTTATCCCAGACTCCTCCTCCCCTCCAGGAGCTGCCAGATGTTATCAGGACCAAGGAACCTTCTCCTATCCACCGGGTAGGTACTGACTGAGGGACCTGAGAGTGACCCCAAACCTATAAAAGCAAGATGGTCTCTGCAAGTGGAGGATGAAGACCTTCCCCCTAATCCTTACAGAGATACAGGAAGCGTTGGAGGGAAGACCAATAACTGCACCCCAGGGATTAGGGTTGTGAGAATGTAAAGTTAGGGCTGTGGCAGTCTCTTTGGCACCATGAAGAGACTTGTTCAAAAAGGGAATGATCCACAGGAAGGGGGAAAGAGAGTGGCAGTAGAGAAACTGGGTTGGGGGACATCATTTCAAGCTGCCCAAGGCCAAACTACTCCCAGATTTTTAATTTTGTGAAACAGTAAGTTCCCTTTTTGCCTAAGTCAGCCCAAGTCAGTTTCTGGTACATGCCATGTAACCATGATCGACCCTTTGGTTCTTGGCAACCTCTGATCCCTCTCATTGATGGGCAGGGCCCTTCCACTGTCCTGGGGCCTGATATGCAGAGAGCTAACCATTCAACTAATGCATAGCTCTTGGCTCTCCTGGGTGGTTTCCTGCCTTCTAGCCTGGCAGGTGAGATTTGTATTCAACCTCAAAGAGTTTTGCAGGGGAAGACACACACAGGGGAGGCGCATCAGAGCTTTTTCCTCCAGGAAGGCAAGCTAAGTGTTGAGTCTCCATGGCCCAACTTTAATTTAACTGCCAATTTAAAAAATCAAAACCAGCGTCTGGGGCATTTAGAATGTCTGTCTTCTTGGTTTAATTTCATGGGGATTGTGTTATGACTTTGGACAAAATGTTTCATTTAAAAGAACTGGTTTCATCAAAGCAGGGCTTTCCTGTTACAGGGTCAGCTCTGGGGATAGGAAGCATGTTCATTAGGGAAAGCAGTGCCTGGCTTGGCCTTGACTGTAGGCTCAAAAAACAGAGCGGAAAGCACTTTGGCGAGCCCTCCTGGTCCTGGAGGAGGCAAGACAACTGAAATCCCTACTAATTCCTGGAACCCACCATGTGTATTTTCACTCTGCCTTTGCCCACACTGCTGCCTCTCCCTGGATGCCTTTCCCCAGTTCTTGGCAGGCAAGATCCACCCTCTGTAACCTGTCTCTCCCTATTCCGGGTGTGGTCTTGGCCAACATCCCTGACTTTGCCAGGGATGACTGTCTGTGGGGAAGGTGTAAATGCTGCCTCACTGGGAAAAAGTGCCTTTGACGATGTGGTTAAATTGATGATTTTCAGAGCAGGGATTATCCTGGATTATCTGGGTGGGTCCTAAATGCAATGAAGAGGTGTACCTATAAGAGGGAGGCAGCAAGAGATTAGACACGTCATAGAAGAGAAGGTGGTGATGTGATCATGCAGGCAGAGCTGGGGTGATGTAACCATAAGCCAAGGAATGCCAGTGCCACCAGGAATTGGGAGGGCCAGAAAGACGCTCCCCCAGAGCCTCTGCAGCAGCGTGAGACTCATTTCAGACTTCTGCCCTCCAGAACTGGGAGAGAAGACATGCCTGTTGCTTTAGGCGTTCCCCTTTCACCACCTTGGTGGTGGTGTGTGACGGCAGCATCCTTAGGAGGTGAATTCAGGAGGGAGCCTGTCCAAATTGTCCTGAGCATGCAAGGGCCTTTGCCAATAAAGTTAAGGGTGGTGCCCATAGCTGGAGAGCATGCTCAGCCTCTGCAGGGGCTGGGACCAGGGCAGGAGGCGCCAGTCCTTCTGCTCTGTTTTTCTTCCCTTCTCTCCCTGGCATCTTAGTGTCCGCTTGTGCTACAGCTCCATTCTGCTCTGCTCACAAAGGAGATGTGGAGAGTCACAGGAAAGCAGATTCTTCCCTGGATTTAGAATCATTTCGCTTGTTACGACTAACACTTTCATAATGTGCAAAATGGCAAATAATGAAAATTAAATGGAACAGGTACTGAGTTGCTTTGCTGTTCCCTGTGCCTCTCCCCACCCTGTGTCCATGCCCTTTGCCACATGACTTTGCAGCTTCTCCCTTTGTTTGGGGTGCTCCTCCCCACCCACTCTGGAACTGGGCTCGAGTGACATTGTGCTGGTCTTGAGTCCAGGCCTTAAGAGGCGTTGTGTTTTCTGCTCGCTCTTCCAGCAACGTCTGACCTTGTCTATGAGATGAGCTTCCCCAGAGAGCTGCTGCCCCCCAGCCTGGGCCCTGAAACGCATGCATAGAAGCAGAGTTGTGAGCCTGGAAACATATTATTGCTGTTTTCAGTTGCCAGCTTTTAGGGTGGCTTATTATTCAGTGATATTATGGCAATGGTTAACTGCTATGGAAACTGGTACCTAGAACAGAAACCTACAATATGTAGCATTGGCTTGGGAACCAGAAACTGTTATAGGAGACTAGAAAAATGATGGCCTGTATTAGGGATTGGTGGAATGTTGGTTAAAATTGTCACTTGCAGTAACTTGGAGGTTGTGTGCTCATGGCCTTGGGCTGGGTGTGTCCAAGTAGAAAGTTGAACACATCGGTCAGCTTCTGAGGCCTGCATTTGATATAGAACTAAGGGAAAAAGTCATCCTGGGAAAAAACTGGCTACTTTTCAAAAAGAATTGAGAGGGAATAGAGAGTCTGAAGATTCTGGAACTTGCTGGGTTAGAAAATAAACCTATGTCTAATCTCCAGTCTTTCCATCCAGTAAAAGATTTTCAAGTTAACATACAGCCTGAAAGAAAAATCAAATCAATGGCATGACTGTTAAGATATAGGTTGGGGGCATAGATCAAATCAAAGGCATAGCTATCACACTGTGTGTGAAGACCTTTGAGTGCCTAGTAGTTACTAGAAAGACCAGTGCTGTGGGCTTACAGCCACCTAAGCTGCTCATAGTAGCTGTAATTACGTGTAGAGAGGGGCATTTCTTTTTTTTTTTTTTTTTTTTTTTTGAGACAGTCTTGCTCTGTCACCCTCCTGACTCTGCCGGCATATGGGGCCAGCCCCCTACCCCTTTGAACCACAAGCACCACCCTTATTTTTTTTTTTTGTCACTCCTTTTTAAATTGGATGGTCT